>NC_028356.1:33715080-33768487 GCF_000741045.1 Vigna radiata var. radiata | reverse complement strand
GAAGAGGATCACTGCTTAAAGGTTGGATACAACACCACCACACCAATGTAATGCAGAGATATAATAATTCAAGGACAAATTCTTTCAGAAGAAATCGATATCTCAATTATCACTTGAAATACAAGAAGAATGGGAGAAAGAATTTCTAGAAAAATAGAACAAAGAATTCCTGGAAAGAAAGCGTGAAGACGAAAGCATGAAAATAAAAAAAAAGAATAAATAGGTTATGTGGGGGTGGGAGAATAAAATTATAAAATTTTATTTCTAAATATAAATTTTTGCTAAAGGATAAAATTGGAATAGAAAAAATAGAACAAAGGGTAAAAATAGAATGGGAGGGTGTGGATTGGAATTGGGAAGGTACAGGGAGTAACCCCTGTGAGTGGGTGTGTAAGAAGATAGAAAATCAACACTTTCATTTGCTCTTTCTTCCTATACCTTTGTACATTTCATCCCGCACTCCCATAAATTTTGGAAAAGACCGAGTTGCCCTTATCTTTTTTCCTTGATATCCTTCTTCCTCCTCCGGCTCACACTCCTCTCTCCGTTATTTCTTTTCAAACATTCCTATTTTTTAAACACATTTTTTTCATACATACAATGAATGTTTTAAATGGTGATAAACATTAAGACATATTATGTGCTTAAAACATACTAACACATGTTAACTTGTTTGATAGGTATATCATTTAGGAATCAGATTATTAAAAAATCTTATTTCATAAAACAGTTTGAGTTTCATTACATTATTTGATAAGTTTTTCCTATATTTTTTTTTTCTTTGGACGCTTATATGTTCAATACTATTTGAATATAAAATCTTAAGCTTCAGTATTCAATTATGCGTACACTTAAATGTTTTCTTTTGTTATACATTGTTTGTTTAAACAATGTCTTATAAACGATATAATATTATTATTGTTATTATCATTTAAAATTGATTTGTATTGATAAATTCTTATTTTGTTCAACCTTATTTTTAGTAATACATTTTTTAGAAGCTTTACTCAATAAAGAACATTTTGTTTAGTATTGTAAATTAAATTTTAAAATATTAATTGCTAAACAGTCCATAATCCTTCTAGACAATTTTACTTTAACAATTTTTACCTGTCACATATTATTGAAAAAAATTACCAAAAAAATAAAAAGTAATTAAATTGTTTTGAAAAAAAAAAGTTAATTTTATCACTATCAAACAAAAAAAAAATGAGGTCACCAAATTATGTTACTTATTTTTTATTTGTTATGTAGTTTATTACAAAAACCTTTTAATTTTCGAAAATTTGGTTGATCGATTAAACTTATAGCAAAACGATGACGAACAATCCAATGAAATAATTTTGTTAATAATTCTACAACAAGTCAAAATAAAACTCCTATTTTTATATATTATTAATGAAAGCATGTGTTATACACATGTTTAATTTTTTTTTCTAATACAATTATAATTATAAAAATAAATATAAATAACTTTTGTAATAAAAGATAGTTTTTATTTATTTTGTAGGTAAATTTTTTACTATGGTTATTTTAATTTAAAAAAAGGGTTAAATTAAAAAAAAATCATTTAATGGATAAAACTTATAAAATAGTAAAAAAAATTAAAAGCAAAATGCGTACGAAAATTGTGAATCTTCTTTGTATAATTATATAATGATATAGATTATTGTTATGTTAGCATATCGATAAAAAAAAATTGAAAATCAATACACAAAGAATAACCATGAAAGAAAAAAAAAATCAGAAAAACAAAAGTATTTTATAATAAAATATCCAATAAATAAATAAAAAAGTAAGGCTGATTAAAGAAAAAGCAATAAATATTTGGTTTTGAATTTGTTATCACTCTACCATGCTTCAGTATCTCAAAATTTCTGATAGCATTTGACCACACAGAAACAACTCCATTGATTGTTATTGTCTTCTTTCTACTCAGATTCAGATTCAGATTCCATATTGCACATTGCTTTCAACCCTCTTGCTTTCTGCATAACATTAACCTAATTTCTTAGAGGTTATATACGGATTTTCACCGTATCTAACAATGATATTTTTTTTAGTGGTTGAAAAAATTTAAATAATTATTTTGTCTTACCTTTTTCGATATATTCTTCTCCCTAACTTCATATCGTTCCACACAAAGTTTGTTTAGTTTTGTACCTGGACTTACCATCTGCAACACACTCAATAATAATAATAATAATAATAATAATAATAATAATAATAATAATAATAATAATAATAATGTTAAATACGATAATGATATTATTTTACATTAGTGCTCTTTTTTTTTTAATATTTTTTTTTCATTGGATAAAGATCACATCCACGAGTATTTGAAAGAATATGGAAAAGTTTGATTTTTAAAGTTAATCAATCTACGATTGGATATTTTTAGTTTTATTATGCTTGTAGAAACATGCTTCAAGCTTATGTTAATCATTTAGAACATTTATATTGCAAGAGTTATGTTTAAAGTAATAAGTATAATACCTAAGTTATATAAACTCAATATATTGAAGTATGTTGATATTATAATAAATTTAGGACCTTTTCGTTTTGAATAATCTTTTAGCCATAAAAATAATATTAAAATTGTATATTTTGTTTTAAAAAAATATTTTATAATAATAAATATTTTGATATTAAAGTGCAAATAACATATAACTAAATGAAAACCTTTAAATAACGTTAAAAATGTTTTAATATAGACCCAGCAAATATTATTATCGTGAATAAGGATACCCGTTTAACATCTTCGAGAGAAGTAGTTGAATTTTAAAATGTTTATTATACCAAAATTAAGTATTTAAATATCTTTCTCTAGAAATTAAATAGGCGTTAGAGAAAACATTTTAACGTTATATATATAATATGGTTACTTAAAAACTGTATTAACTATTATTTTTGTCATACAATAACTTTTTCAGCTTTTTTCTAATTGTCATGACAACTCATACAACAACGTTTCATTCAAATCCTTAATTAATGTCACGTGATGGAAGCTTTTCTTTGTTTATTTACGCTAATAAATTAGATTTAAATATTTCTAATTGGAATGAATGGTTTGGATCAGATGACGGAAGTTACGGAATAAAAAAAAAAAAAAAGAGAGACAAAGAGAGTAAACACTGAGAAAACGAAATTGTTTAAATTAAGCGAAAGATAATGCAAATTATAAAATTATTATTATTATTATTAATTTTACTTATAATAATAATAATTAAAGATGTAAATATTAATCATGTCATATAAGGTTGTTTATTTGAGAAAAAAAATATATTTATTTTTGCACTTCTGGTAATTATGATGAAATCCTATGTTAAAAGAAGTAGGAAATTAAATTAAAGTGGTGGAAAATGTAAAATAAAAGAGTTAATGGTGAAGGCTTACATTGATATTGCGTTGCATGAATTTAGCCCTCCTTTTGGGTCTTGGAGGAAGTTTTGTACCTTTGAAGACTAAAAAATCTTCCTCCTTCTCCTTGTTGGTCAAACCAATCATGAACTTGGGTACCCAAATTGCTGCCTCTTCCTTTTCCAAGACTGGTCCATTAATAATACCATTCTTGTTATTATTATTGTTATGAGTCTCTCTCATATCGTACATATCCCTGTCTGCTGAGATAATTTCCTTGCTCCTCATAGCCATTCCTAAATAAGATAAATTAAGAAGAAAAAAAGCACCAACCATGAGTAATCAATGCTCTATGTTTGTTTTTTAAACCTTTACTGACCTTAGAATTTTAAACATTATAAATAGGGAATCCAAAAGTGCATGAATTGGAAGAAAAATAAACAGATAATATAGGTTTAGGGGAGTGTGGCTTTATGAAATTTACCTTGTGGGTTGATCCAGATTGCAGGATTGAAGAGTTTGGGATGTTGATGGATTTTGTAAAAATATTGGCTTTTTGTTTTCTCGTTTACTTATTTGGAATTATCAATGGATTTTGAGTAAAACATGACCTGCGTTTTTGTCTTTTGAAGAAAAATTTGGTGGGTCACGTGTGAGCATTTAATTTATTTTACTTCCCAAGAGAAAAAAGGTTTAAATGTGATATTTGAGAGATTTCTTATAAGGGGCATGAGTGCTTATTGGTGAATGAAGAGAAGATGAAGTATATTTTATACTACGTGTTAAAATATAAAATGGGACATATTATATGTAACAGTTAAATCTCTCTGAAATGTTAAATCGATATATTTCATAAAAAATAATTTATTTAGTGAGTTATAATGATTCTTAATTTATAAGGTAAATAAAATTACGTATACCATTATTTTGGGAAATATCGTTTAGATATTATAAAATAAAAAGAAATATATAATTAAATGTAGGGTTGAACAAAGTATACCAAACTGTACTATATTACAAAAATTACAAAAATTTATAGTTAACTATAAAATAGTTTGTGTAAATTAAATTGAACTAAAAAATAGTTCAGAAAAATTTAACTGAACTATTTTCTAGTTGAGTTATAGTGCAGTTTACTAAACTGATCCAATTTCTTTCCAAGATCAAATTATTACACCAAACTCCAAGATCAAACTGTTTGTGTTGTGATGTGAATAAATTAGGGTAATAATACATAGACAACATTTTTTTGACAACATTTGAACATCATCATACGTGTCATTGTGTGACTGGTCCAAATGACACAATGACACCACCATGGACCAATCACACAATGACACGTATGATGATGTTCAAATGTTGTCAAGAAAATGTTGTCTAAGTATCTTTATCCAATAAATTATGCAGTACATAAAGAAAAAATATAACAAATATAATGAATTATTTTTATTAGGGGCAGAGAGATAATTAATGCATTACAAAGGGATAAATAAAGCATTAGCAAAAACTGTTGTCCTCTGTACCATAAATTCTTGATCTTCTTTCATAGAAAAAAATCAAGTCTTAGATTTTATACTTTTATAACATATTAATTGCTTAATTAATATTAGAAATATCAGCATCAACAACATGGAGTTAATATCAGCAACAAGGAATTAAATTTATGCAGATAATGGTCTGATATAAGAAATGCTTAGAGTATAAAACACCCTCAAAGAAACAATATTTACACTATTTCATGTGACCCCATTATAGATTCTATCATTCAGAATGAGAATATTTGAAATCATTGAGTCAAAAAGCATACAAAATGCATGATCATATAAGAGCAAGAAATTGTAGGTTTAAAAGACAAATTTTAGATAGCAAATAATACATTGAGAAAAGTGTGATTCATTTTTAAGAAAGAGTAGATAAGTTTTCCCGAAAAGCAATTGAATAAAAATATAAAAAAAGAAACAGTTCATCAATTAACTAAACTCAAACTATAAAAAGTTCAATTTTCTTAAACTGAACTATAAAACAATTAATTAGTTTTTAGTAAAAAATAGTTTAGTTTTTTTAAATATATTATAGTATTGATAACTATAGTTTAGTACAATTTGTTGAATTATGCCAGCACTAATTAAATGTAAGATGATGAAGATAACTTAAAAAAAAATTATGATATCAGGATAATTGAAAAATACGAAAGAGATTAAAGTTGACGGAGATAAAAGGTTGGGTAAAATTGTTTAAGCTATTCCCATGTTCGGTAATAGCTACCGTACTATTTAAAGGTCGTTTTCGATATTTAATGGCACGAAATATTAATTTATTTATATGTGAGTATCATTATATTATTTACCTAGTTTTAATCACAAGAAGCTAGTCGTGATCTATGAAACCAAGTTCTAGCTAAACTTTCTAGATTAGATTGTGAAATTAATGTTGTAAATTATTTGAGTTTTTACTAAATAGTAACTTTGTAAGACTGGAAAAGTAAGTAAAAACAAGAGACAATAGTATAGTATAGTTGAGTCCAAATATCATAAAGGAGAAATATAATGTCCCCATTAATATTAAACAGTAATTTTTACATCAAATGTTGTACCAGAGAATAATTATACAAAATGTTGGACAGGGAAAACCCGATCTGGCTGTTACCTATTGAATCGAAACAGATCATAACCCTGTGTTTGCATACAAAGCAACTGGCGCTTCATCCTCCTAATGCCATAAATGGATGGGTTTATACAAAGGGAGTTGCATTACGTGTTTGGATTTGCGTTTCAAATGTGATTTGTCACGTTTGTGATGTGATTCATCCATTCTCAACAGGTTTCCAAACACAAGCAATATATGCCAAACTAAAATATATGGAACTCCTAGTAGTGTCCCAATTGCATTTACAGAGGCGGGACAAGATATGTATGTACAACCACATAACATAATGTAACAATAATCATGCTTTTATCTTTACTGGTGAACATTACAGGAATTATGCACTGAAACCTCTTTGCAGAGAACTCCAGGAACTGGCAGGAACAGTGACACAAGCTTGTGCTGAGGCTTCAGCCATTTGCTCTTTCTTTATTCCTACATTGCAGATGTTTGCAAAGGACCTCATGTGTTTCATCCCATACTGAGACAAGGATCCGCAATGTGTCTCAAAAGTCCTTACCTGCATTGAAAATAAGTTAAGATGACCATTATTTTCTCTTAAACCAAAGTGAAGAACCAAAGAAACCCGACTCTGTTCATTTTCAGAGATCACAAACATCATTGCTTCAAGGTTCAAGCTAAAAAGTAATGAAAATCTAATTCTGTTACACTATACTTATTTATGACAAAATCTCTCTATCATATTGGCCTCATAAAAAAAATGATACCATGGTTTTCAGGCAGGCCCAGTCATCAACAAGTGCCGATCCAGCCGGTCTAACAGCATTCAGTACTTCAGGAGCCTTTTCAAATCCAAATAAAAGCTTTCCAACAAGTTTCACACTGTCGTCTATATGCATTCTGTGAGACATTACTTCCAGAACTTGTTTCCGAGCTTCATTTTTCTTAGGAGAACCCTCCGGAGCTTTGCGGAACTGGCAAAAAACAGTGTAGATGAAATTAAGATAAAATACAATAAGCAAAACTTTATCACCCACAAAATAAAATGTGTCATCAGATTACAACCATTATCTTCTAGTGGTTTAGTGCAAAACATTCCTGGAAAAAAAAGGGTTACTACTGGCGAGTAGCACCAAGGCATAAGATGCACAAAACTTTACAGATCTATCGGTTTTAGATCATTTCCTCGTATGAATATCTGGCTAGTTCAGTTCTACTAGTACTTCAAATATATGGTTATGATATCCCGTGCATTGACGCACCCACTTATCTCAACACTGAGTATTGGTTTAAGCAAACAATATGTTTTGTTCCCATTAACAGCATATGACATGTTTATTGGTTTTCACCGGTGAGAACATGATCAAGCAATTAATTCATAACCAAAAGAATGAATATTGCACAAACAAGATACCTTATGCCAAAAATGGACGAGATCAGCATCCCTTTGGTTGACTGCTGTTGAAGATGACCATAAGGAGTTTTCATCCACAAAAGTCAAATTATCATTTGCAGGATCTGTACCCAAATACAGGAAGAGAGTATCCTTGCTAAACTCTACATCACCATACTGCATCACGTGAGAGCCATACCAACCTCCAGATAGAGTCCTATCCTTAACCTGTAAAGGCAGGATAAATAAAGCCTCAGTTACAACTCATACCACATCTCACTTGTAACTGAGCAATGAATATCAAGGTATTGAATTATATTCTTATATTTATAACATTTAATTTAAAAAATTTAAAAACAAGAACTCACCACTTTATATTGTTGGTGTAAAGATTCTGTTCGCAAATTGTGTCTATCACTGCTCACAAGTAAAGAAAAATAAAATTAATCCCATGCAATTTACGTAATTATTTAAATAAAGTACAGTTCTTCTGATCTAACAGCAAAAACAGAGCAAGTGCAAAAATAAATAAAAACAACTTTATTATAAAAGGCATCTCCAAGAACAAACACACAATACGATAGTCACATGCATTAACAACTCCATTGTGAAAACATAAGTCATGAGCATATAAGTATTGCATGATAATTGATATCATTTATGATCTAATTGTTTTTGCCTATGATGTACATACCTGTCTTCCATCCAAGCAACACTGTACAGGTCACCCAAGCAGGTTGAATATTCTGGGGGAGGACTAGGATATTCCCCAGGACAATATGTTCCCCAACTACTTTCTTCGGCATTCGAAGCCGTTGTTGCATAAATATTGATATCTTCAGGAAGAAGACCTTCAAAAATACTTCCAGCTTCACATGCCTCCAAATAAAATACCTGCACCACCATTGTATAATCAAAGGACTTAGTGCGTTCAAATTAGCTTATTTTGTGTTCAAAACATCTTACTATGTTCTTAGCCAAAGCCCCCAGTGACAGCTTTTTGAAAGGGGGAGGGGGATTATTTACCTAAACAGCAATGATATCCAAATTTTAAAAAATGAGAACTTTTAGAAACTCACTAGGTTTTTATACGTTCCAGAAGCGTGCTTTTTCTTCAATACTTCAACCAAATCAGATGCATATATGTAAGGACCAGCAGGCGTCCCTAAAATCCATTCACATATCCAAAAAAAAATGAAGTAAGAAATAGCAAGGAGCAGATATTAACATTGTCAGTAGGAAGAACCAATTTGTCATGTAAACAAATAGTATATCGAAAACACTAAAGACCATGTATTCCACCCCTGTCTCCCTTTTTTTTTTTCCTTTTTCCATATTCCTTTTGCTCTGGTAACTGTGATTTAACCTTCATGTTACCCACACGTATTAAAAAAGAATTCAAAAGAGGTATACAGAGATGCCGTTCAATCTACTGAATCATGGGACATATACTAGTCTCTAGAAAAAGGATGACAATATTTTTCTGATCAGAAAAGGATGAAAAATATTATCTAACGGAAAACTAGGATTACAAAATCACAGTGAATGATTTTCATTGCAGCACACTTTGAAATGTCTCCGTCAGAAATTATGAACAGAGGTTGTATTAGACATGATGAATGAATATACCATTTGATGAATAGACAATCGGATCCTAGGGTAATGTAATCAATTCACAAATTTGTGATATCGTCCAGCTATGATGTTTTTCTAACTGAAAATACATCATTACTAAGAAAAAAATAATAGAGATAAAAAAAATTTCAAAAACATTTTGAAATATTTCATTCTATTCAGATACATCATTTATCTGTTTGCAACTTTCACTTTACTAAGTTGTCGTATCCATCACCCACAGAACACAAACATCACTTCGGGAAAATCATACTTGACACTGAAATACTAAGATGTTTCGTTCTACACAGGCATAATCAAATAAATCTACACACAAAATCAACCAAACAACAAAAGTAATAACCTCAATCCTGGCCTATACCATGCTGAAACCCATATATACAACCAACACAATCCTTGACTGTAATTAAAATTTTCTGTGAGAGAACTTAGAGCTACTAACCGAGAACCCCTGGACCACCATGATCAGAGTAGAATATAAATATGCGATCATCGGGCCCACTGTTCACAACCTTCCCACTGCCACCGGTAAGCGCCGACTTATCTCCAAGTAAAGCAGAATAAAAGTTATGAGCAGTAGCATCTTCGCCAGTGTAATCCTACCATAAAAAACAATCCACATATTAGACCCTATCAAACTAGAAATAGCAAGAAGATATTGGATAGTGAAAAGCCTAACATAAATACCTTTGGAACTCCTTCATAAACATCATCCCCGTCTGGTTTGTTAATGATGACTCCAGGCCTTGGATTGTCCCAATTGAATGCAATGTCATCATACATAAAAACAATGATATTTTCTTCTTTCAGGCCACCTTTCCTCAGTATTTGATAGGCATGACAAATATCGGCCTGATGCAACAAGAAAAACTCTACATTAAAACTAAATAATTATGCAATACAGAAAATTGTGTTAAATTAAGGGAGTCCAGAGAATTTTTTCCCGTGTGCATATCATCGAAACAGGAAACGGGTTTAAAGATGAAAGTTTTGTATCCTTTTAAGATGAGAGCCGACTAAGTTTTATCTGTTTAAATCATTTTCCCTATGTTAGTCTATTTTTATAAACTCCGTTCAAATCATTACGATCCAATCATAAAGATTGCAATTAAGATGACAAAAAATCACAATTAAGACATAGAAGATGATTCAAAACACTTTTTCAGCATGATGACTTGTATATCACAGAATGATAGAATATTGACTACAGGGACCAAACTTAACATATAATTAACAGCGGTATCATAATTTGTGTTTGAACGTGTCAATAATTTTCAATTTTTTCAGAGATAACATTGTAAATGATTTTGCATTGAGACTAACTTGCAGTCACTTTCGTAAACGGCACTAATTTGAGATTGAGTGCTGTCTACGGTATCAATAATATATTTTACTAGTATCAAAATGTTAATCATGTTTTATTTTTCTGATTCACTCTTTTGGATGAAATTCACGTGAATCTTATTAAATATGTAAATATCATTAATTGAATTTCTTAAAGGAAAGTAATGACAGCATAAAAACAAAACGTTTAAAACCATAATACATAAAACATATATTTATAATAATGTCTTAAAGAAAAAAAAAATACGCACAAGTTATTACGTCGTGTTGGTTCACCAAAGAGGTGGTTGCTGTTGAGTGAGAATGTAAACAGACAGAAATACAAGACACATCAAATCACATTAAAAAAATATTAATTATTTCATCATACATAAATAATAAAATACAATAATGAGTTAAAAAATAAATTTATGAGAAATCAAATTCGGATGTATTTTAGTAAAAAAAAAAAAATTAGAGTGGATTATCAGCGTTTCTGTTTTAATGCCCTGCCTCCCTCAGAGTTATTGCTATCCTAGTCACACCCTTTTTGATAAAGAAAACCTCCATCTGAGTGACTCTCCTAAGAATAAGATACATATCTGTATGTTTTTAATATTAAAGTACAGGAGATAAATGCAACTTTTCAATAATTGAAGGACACTCCAAGTGTGCAATTATTCTCTATATTTTAATTTTAAACTAAAAGTCAACAGTTTAGGTTGGTATTATGTCATGCAAGAGAATTGCTGATTATAATAAGATGTTAGCAAGAACACAAGAAGTACTTGGCAAAGCAAAGTTACTCAAAACACAAACATGCGAGGATTTCCCTTCGTTCAACTACCACATACAAGAGGCAACTTGAAATTATTAACGCAACTATTTATAACAATAGCAATAATAAGGTTTAATTACTTATTTAGTTCTTAATTATTTGACAGAATATTTATACTTTAAAATTCTTCAATTTAGTCATTCAAAATATCATTTTAATTTTTCTGTACTTTATTGACTTAATATGATATTTTACTTTACTATGTTTTAATACGAGATTTCAAGCAGATTTTCTCATACCACATATCTTAAAATATTTTATCAACATTTATTTTTTTACAAATTTAAAAGTTGATTTATTACGTTTTGTTAAGATTAAAAATATTCCAAAAATCAGATATTTAAATTTTGTTCATATTACGTCATCATAAACGACTGAAATTTTATTACAAGAGACATAAACTATATCATAGTATATTAGTTCGGATTTGTTAACAGTATTTGCAATTCATACATACATATATATCTTCGTTTAAATTTAAATTAGAAAATTAAATTAAAATTTACCGAATATTTTTATTCTTACTGAATTTTGAAAAAAATAAATTGTTTAATTAAACTGAAAGTTTGTTTGAATATTAAAACTGATATCTAAAGAGTCAGTTGGAACGTCAGTAGCAAGTTGTCACGTCTATTTATTCAGTAGGTCATTTGAAACCGGTAAGGATCAGAGATTCATTTGTCCTGAATCGGACGGTGTACACTCTCTGAAGCATAGAATCTAAAATGTTCTGTGGAAAGATTCACAATCGAACGGCTGAAATAATTTCTGATAAAACGAAAATAGAAAAGCATCAAAACTAGTCGAATCAAGTAAAAAAGAGATGGACCTGATGTCTGTAGTTCCAATAGCCGTTCGAACCGGCGAAGAGGATGGCCCAGCGCGTCCCCTTGACGTTATCATCGTTACCGGAATCAGACGGCAGCCGGAGGAAGTCTCCGACGAGGTCACGGCGAGCGGCAACAAGAGCGACGGTTGCGAGGAAGAGAAGGAAGAGCGTGGAAAGAGAAGTGGTGGTGGTGGCCATTGGAAGAGCAAAGAGAGAAAGAGTGAGGTAAGTAGCTGTGATTTGGGAGTTTGAACAGAGAAGGAGGGATTATATAGATAAATAATAATTGCGAATTGGGAAGGTTGGGTTACAGGTAGCGTGCGGGGGACGAATTGAATACCTTCCTTATTTTTGGTTATATTCACAAGGGAAGCTTCACCGTAGGACCCACCTTGCCTTTTTCCCTTACGCCATCGATGGCACTTCACTTATTCCTCACTATTATCAACGTAAGTTGTTAAGAAAATTGAATATATGTAAAATTTAAAATTAAAAAATAAAAATGTTGCGAGATTCTTTTTATAGAATCTTGGGCCTGGAATCATAACCAGAATAATATGTGGGCCTGTTACTCTCAATTCATGCTTCTTTCTGCCTCCGATAAACATTTTTATTTTCTAAAGGACAAAATTCCTATAACTGAATTATTGATAGCTTTATGTTAAGACTTTTGTTTTACTCTTTTTTACAAATTTTCACTCCAAGTTTTGTATATCTAAGATTTCAATTTTATAAATTTCATTTTCATTTAATTTTTTAACATAGTAATATTTAATAATATTTTGTTTACCTATAATGATTTATATAAATCAGTCAAGCCATTAACCCTAAACCAGAGTCTAAATTAGATCTTTCCAATTTAAAAGAAAAGCTAATTATACAATTTATTAATTTGTAACATAATAATAAAACTCTTGGAATAAAAAAAAATATATCTCATAAAAAAAATATAAAGATACAGAATAATTCATTTGGAATGCATCACTGTTGCCTTCAACAGTTTTTGCATTCAGTAGATACTTATCTGTATGTGGAATCTTTTCCATAATAGCATTTTCATATTCAAGGGTCTCTTTTGATTGGACATTGATTTCAATGTCAATGTCAATATCAAACAAACAACATACCCACTGGGTTATTTTATAAACACTACATTATTTGATTTATTATCCTTATACATAGATGATGCTAACTTCATCAATTAGGTTTTGATGAATATCACATAATTGCTTTTTCGTTTGATTGAGTCATAATTAAATTTCTTAAGGTTTAGTTCCTTTTTTCCCATTTTGTTTGCTTTAATAAGATTTGTTAAAGCTGATAATTTAATTATTTAAACATGGAAAAGTTAAATTATTTATTATATGAAATTATCTGGGATGAAAAGTAATTTAATATGTTATTATTAACACATTCATATGCTTAATTAATGGTCTTTTAATAGACTGGCTAACTGTAAAATACACTGTTCATTCCGTTTAAAATTCTATCTACTTTTTCTAGTCAAGTTTAGTTGTGTCTGGCAATTAAATCCATTTGTGTTTAGTCCATTAATTCCAATTCTGTCTAACTCGTTAAATTAGTTGCGTTAAGTGGTGTTTATTCTATTTTTTTTATGTAATTAATAAAAAGAAGACAAGTATTAGACTGATGTAGATGATCCCACCAGTATTGATATTATTATTTAATTATTTAGAAGGGTATTATTAGGTTGTAGTATTTATTTATTAATAATTAATTTTTAACAAAACAAAAAGTTACTTCTTAGTGTAAGAAAGTGAAATTTTAGGCTTTTATATTTTGAGAGAAAAAAAAAATTAAGGGTGATGTTTATTTTGTAAAGGAGTTGGGCCAATGTTTTCTTTTAGAATTGGACTCATGGGTTTGCGTATATGAAGTAAATGTTTTTTTTCTTTCCTTATTATATCTTGAGCAAAATATTTTGTTTATTTGCTAACTACACCCTTAAGTAATTACAAGGAATTTCACTCCAAGTGATGTAATTTTTGTGTGTTTTCTTTCATATGCTTTATTTTATTTAAATCTATTGAAAGGCGCAAAAGGAAATTATGTTACTTTGGTGCTTGCTTTATTTGATATTATGTCAATTGCAAAAAATACATCTACACTAACATATTATTATTATTAAATATTCTTAGTATTATTAAAAGAAATGAGAAATAGATCCCATGCGATGGAGGGACCATCTTGGCTTGTCTTAGAAAATAGCATAGCACCAATCAAACCTATTACAAAATACCTTAAAATTAAGGATTTGTTGTATTATTTGTATTCAAATTGCTCAAGAAAGCATTGCTTTGGCAGAAAGGCTTGCACTCTCACCAAAACAAGAAACTAAGAACCATCTTCTACAAACAATTGATCATGATTGCGTGAAAATCTCTCTTTTCCAATATTTTAAAACATTACTTTCACTAAATACATGGTTGTCATTTTTCTAGAAGATTATTTTTTAAAATTCTTTCATGATTAAGACTCTATATATAAACCCTTTTTAAAATTCATCTAAATGATTACATTTTAAAATATCAACAAAATTTTTCAAATAGTAAAAGATGTCATTCATCATACTTTTTATTTGTATTGGAGGAAGTGGACAAGAATGGTGGTAAGTAGCAACATATAGGTATGTGTAGGAGACAAAAATCCACTTGCAACTATGAGTCCATCACCTACCATAAAAATTCTGCCAAATAGAATCCTTTCTTCAAACCCCATTTGATCCTTATCCAAAAAAAATCTCCACCTTATGCAATGTGTGAACAATAAGAGTTGAAGCCATAATTGACATAATTGACTATTCTTCATCTTGTCTATTTGAAGACAACAATGAGATGTTTGGACAAAAGAATCTATGTGAAGAGTTTATTTCATCAACAACTTATTTATATAGGAAAACAATAGTGATTTTTTTAATGAATTTCATTAAAAAATTAAGATATATAAGAAATCTATCATTAAATTGATTCCAACTCACCCCAAATTCAAATGACTGTATTTTCTTCTTAATATAATGTGTTATACATTTAAAGTAATTTCACTAAAAGAAAAATCTTAATTAAATCCTAAACCATTATTAAAGAAAGCAAATATTTTTACATTTATTTGAATATATATATATATATATATATATATATATATATATATATATATATACGTTTTTTTTTTATTCAGGCTTCAAAAACATATTTTAATAATTAAATATATATTTTTTAGAATTTAACTCACAACTAAAAAACAATTTTAAATGCATATTTGAAATTAACTATTACAAAAAGTTTATAGCTCTTTTGTATTTATATCACAAGCCACAAGCCATGTTTAAATTATTAGTATGTATTCTAAGAATTGAGTTTGTGTATATATAGTAACTTTCATATAGAAGCAAGAATTGGATATATCATCACACCTTATAATGTAACATGCTAACATAATGAAAGCTTAAATATAATATGATCTCTAAATTATTAAATTTTGTTTTATTTTAATAATTAACACTATCTAAATCATTACATTATATTATTAAAAATACCATCTAAACTATATTTGAAACCAAAATAAATATTGTTTTTATTAAAACTTAAAAATATGAATTAAATTTCATAATTCATCAGCATTTAAGTAGATAGTACAATTCAACCAAATTTTATGTAGAAAAATTTCGCACTAACCAAACCATGTATAAAAATCAAATTTAAACGCTAAGTTTTTCCTCCTATATTCCGTTTTTTAAAGTTTATATAACATAGCAAATATAATTAACGCCAAGCATTATGCGGCACTCGTAATTAATTACCCTAAATTTGGAGTTTAAGTTAAGTCGGCGATATTAAACGGAGCGTGATGAAACTGAAGCAGTGAAATATATAAACTGAGAAACTTTTCATTTGATCCGTTGAGGTTTTCGATTAGTGGAGTTGTCTTGAGTGTTTTGAAATGGAGAATGGAGAGAACATTCTGGATGCGATTTTCGAAGAGGAAATTTTGAACGATGTTGAAATGGTCGACGTTGAAGAAGGGGAATTAGTGGAGCAGGAGCAGAAACAGGAACAAGATGATTCACGAAATGTTTCTGGACAAAACGGTGTCGTGGAAGCTGATAACACGAAACCGCAGAGTAAGAACCGAAGGCGTAAAAACAAGAGAAACAGAAGAAAAGGTTCAGGAATAAACGGTGCCGTTGATATTAACAGGTTATAATTGTTACCCTCTTGTTTCTTTTCATGGGTTTTCGTTTTTGTTTTTGCTGTTGACAGAGAGTATGAGAAAAAGGTGTCTACTTTACGTTCACGACACCACTTCATTTACCTGACATTTTTTCTGGTGAAAATGATGTTCTATGTGCTTGAAAATGATGTTTTGCAAGTGGATTTCGAAAAATTAGTTTTATTTGAACAAGAATTACAGTAGTATTTTTTGTGAATTGAGGGAAAAGCTTTCGAGTTTCGTAACCAAAATTGTTTATTTCTTTTCATTTTGTAAGGGTCTGTTTGTATGATTGCGACCTGTCTGTACTTGATTGTTTTCTAACTCAATTAGTGATGTTGGATATTGAATATAAGTCTGATTATATAATTGTGTTAAATACTCAAATAGAAAAAGAAAGTTATGATGGTAATAATAGTTCTACTTGTAATACAATAAAAAAGAATTTTAATAGGAAGATTATATGACCAAATTGTATTGATGATAATAGATAATGATAGTGGATTTTTCAAATAAGCACTACAACCTATTACGTAATTAAGTCTGTGAAAATAATGTCAACACAGTAGATTGAAGTTATGCAGCACCCGACATATCCCATCATTCCTTTGATATTAGATGGTTTTTTCAAATAAGCACCACAATTTATAACATAATTAATTGAATTCTTAGAAAAAGAATGTGGTTGTGAAAGTAATTTCAGTACTATAGTTTGAAGTTAGGACACAGCATCACCATACACTTCCCATCATTCCTTTGGTTTTCAAGTTCTAGTTATCCTTTTAGGAATCAAGTTGGCCAAACTTTTAGCATTTGACTTTAGTCTTTAGGAGTATCTATGAGCACAAGACGTACCAAATACAAATACCAACCCACTCAGTAGAATCTGTAGCATGTGTACAGCTTGACTTAATCTAATGACTGGTCCAGTACAGCAGTCTCCCAACTAATGGGAAAAGACAGGAACCTTGCAAGTTGTGAGGTTTTTTTCGGGTTTTAAACTATTAATATGTGATGTCTGGTAACAAGACAGCTTCCTCATCGTTGTACCACTGCTCACCAATCCTTAATCCTTATCCTAAATTATTTACTGATGAATTTTTCAGTTTCTGATAAATTTATTTCTTCTATCAGGTTTGTGATAGATGTATGTCGGCGGCTGAAAGAGAAAAAGTCATACATGGTATATACAGCTGTTGCTTGCCTTGGAGTTTCTTCATTGAGTGATCTCATCAGTGAGGTATTGGAACCCTCACTGAAATGTTGCTTTCATGTTGAAAGGTCTTTTTCTGTGTCTGTTAATCTATTCATTTGAGTGAAATATCATGGTCGTTTAGAGGTTGGAAAACAATTTAAGAACATCTAATGAAATTTCGGTTGGTGCTTGAATGTGCTGAGTTCCCCTTACTTACGTTTCTTGACTTACTATGGATCTTGACTTACTACGTGTCTGGACTTACTTCTGAATTGTTCGACTAAACACTTTCTGTTCTTTTAGTTGTGTTTGTTGCTCGTAATAATTGGATTATGGATATGGTGGTTTGAATTATATGAATACATTTTAAAAGAAATGCAAGTGTAAGAACAATTCAAATAGTTTCACATATCCAATATTCTTGAATACTGCACCAGTTTGTGTCAATAAAGTATCTATAATACTTCTATTTGCTTCACCCATCTTATATCGCTATGCTTTTAATCAATATGTAACTGTAAAGTGTTAAATCTTTAAAGCATTTTATGTAATCCAATACAACTACATGAAGCATATTTATGTAATATAGGAAGGTTGTCCCTTGATAAATCAAATGTGAAAGTTGTTCCTTTATGAATGGTTTGAAGATACAAATATGATCAATAGCACTATTCTTGTATGTAAATAGTAGAGATTAATTTATGACGAAAATTATTTATAATTTTTATTATTATTATAGCATTTCCAAAATTTATGCATGTAATTTAGATTTGCATGACTGCACTTATGCATTTTTAGTTGTGTATCCTATTAATTTTAGAATGATTGGATCGCTGTATCGAATACTGGAGTTATCTGATATCGCATTTGTGCATCATAAGATATTCCTATTCTTGGCTTCTCTCTTTGTTTCATCTCTTGCATGAATGTGCATAACAATGTTTTTAAAATAGTTTTTTTTTTAATATTTTCCCTTGATCAGAGTTGTAGTTTTATTTGCCTGTTGTTAGCTGAATATATCCATTCTTCATAGCGCCATACAACCATTCATAATGTCTGATGTGTACAACGCTGTATCTAACATTGCAGATTTTATCAGAGATCATTTCAAACCTCTGCCTGAGCTTTTGATGTTCCTGGCTGATGAACCACTTCAATTATTTGATTCTTTTGAAGGTCGATATTTATTGCTTCTCGTCATCTTGCTCTCCTAAATGGAGCAGCCAACAAAGTCAGCCAAAATTGGATCTCTCTAAATACGCATAATGTTACTTTATTGAGGGCTATATAAATTTCATATGGCCTGAATCTTTGTTTCACAAAATAGTTGTAGAATTCTCTGTATAGTTTCTTCTATATAGCTGAATGGCTCAAATATTAGGGAAAAATTGGTGAATAAAAAATAATATTTTGGTTTAAACATGCTAGTACCATCAAGCATTTTCCTTAAGACCAGGAGGGTCAGGATTTAGTTAGATAGATTAGCAAAATGTAGGTGAAACACACTAGACTGAAGGTTGTATTTAACTGAGCATATAACTCGTTTCAGCTCTCCAGGATATCTGCATTTGCAGGATCAATCATTGAGGGCATTTTTGCTTAAATTTGGAATACTTTGGCCTATGAACATATTTGTTTCTACTGTTTCATTAGGATTTAATGAATTTGAGATTGTTTTTGGTGTTCTTTTCTGATTTGTTCAATATGATACACATCTTGTAAACTCGTATAAACAAATGTGAAAATCACAGGTGGATGCTATACAGTCCTGTGGAGGTCAGAAGACTGTTGATGGTAGCCGATTTCGGACAAGGGGTGGGGTATTGTGGAACATAATTAAGGTTCGAGAACCAAATGCTTACAAAGAGATCATGAAAAAAGCAAAGGAGTTTGAGGTATGTGATTGACCTTTATGTTTTGTGTCAAAACACTTTACATATTTGTGTTTGTATTGAATGAAAATAAGTTTGTTTTGCATGTTCCTATTATCTAGGACAGGAAGAAGCAGCCCGGTTAGTGTCAGAGTTGTGCTGTTTTCTTTTAAACAAGTCTTATGAATTTGTGTCAGAACCAAGATTATTCATCATGTCATAATTTGCTCTCTAATATCTAGTTTCTCGTCATTGTTTATAACAATGCAGAAGCAGTTCAGGCAGCCAAATGTTAACAGGCCACCTCTGCAAAGGAAAGAGAATTCTTCTTTAGGGGAGGAGGCATCTACATTTGGTAGCAGGCCTCAGGGCAATGTTTCTGAGAAACCCTTTTCTGCATTACAAAGGCAAAATCAACCTGAACCATCAGGAGAAGCGAAACGTAGCTCTGTTCATGACAGAGTAAGGATACCTGTTTCTTATGATGATGACTTGCTCGAACTAAGCACGGATAACAACCCAACCTGATTCGGGATGAAAAGGGGCCTTCATACTGTGACTCTTTTTTCAACCCTTTATCAAAATTTACATCTCTTTCTCATTCTCACCCATTACTGCTCTCTTTTTGCCTTTCTACCCGATTTTGGTCTGTGAAACAAGTTCACACAGATGGGGCAGTATTTTGCATTTGGATTTTACTGGGAAGGATTTTTTCTTGTGTTGAGAAGAGAGGGTATTTACTATATAGCATAAGATTTTTTATGATGCACTTGAAATGAATGAGAACTATTGTGAAGAGTTTCTAGTCTTGGACAAATACACTACATATTGATCCTTCACTTATGAATTAGTCGGTATTATATTCGATAAATTTGTACAGTAAGTGACTAATCGGTATTATATGAGTGTATGGATCTAGAATAAATTATTTAAATTAATTTTAAAGCAAACTTTTTTGTTTGGCTATAAATTGTATATTATCACTATTTTCTTTTAAAATAAAACATCTAAAAGCATTACATTATTTAATTTTAAGAATATCAATTTTATTTAAAATTAACTCTACAAAACGCTCGCTGAAATACATGCAATATCTATCAGTGATTGAAGCAATACCTCTTTCTCAGTTTCTTGGCCCTGCTAACAACATCTAGTTTTCAATGAACATCATTGTGGACTTTTCACAAAGCATGATTTGAGGAAATGGTGTCTAGAATATTAGTGAAGGAGCACTAACTAACGAAGGTTAGTTTTTAAAGGGCTGAAGTTGTGGTTTCTGGTGCAAGAAGAGACAAACCACAGTGCAGTCATCTGCCATATATGAAGGAAACTTGTTTTTCCATGCAGCAGTGGCTGCTTCCACTACTGCTCTTGCTGCAACCTCTTCACTCTCTGCACTCCACACAATTGATGCAACCTCATCGTTACTCAGTACATCCCACACCTATAAGCAAGAAAAAAAAAAGTTCTTTATAGAATGCTTGGGCAAAAATGCACTCCACTAGCTAATTCCATACACAATAACAGGGAACAAGTTCTAATAAGAAATGTTACATAACCCAAGTTGTATAACAATTTATACTAGGAACAAAGAAAAAGTTAAAATGTAATAAATGATGTAATGGAAAGAGATAAACACAACAGAAATGTGTGCATTATAATATGTATTAGACAACCTTTTTAAAATGTTAGTAAAATATTTTTGAACATACAATCTCTTCGAAAATCTAACTAATATGACAAACTGTACAACAGTTTATTTAAGAGATAAACTTCAGATATAGTAAATTACGTGTTTAAAGCCAAATATAAATGAAAAATGTACCAAAAAAAGAGTTTACTTAATTTTATAAAATAGTTAATATGATTTACTCTGATAAATAGTGTGCTGCTAACTGTTTCTTTTTGTTTTGAATCTTGCATGCAGACATAACACTCTTTTCTGCAAATATCACCTACCCCATCACTAGCAAGAACAATAAATTGATCACTTGATGCTAAAGGGTGGTGAGAAATATCTGGGATAGCAATAACACCATAATCCTTGAGCAAGAAATCTCCAAAAGATCGAGACATGGCTAGGCCAGGGGAGTGTTCATTGTTGGGCATCCACACTCTCTGGATTTCTGGTTCTTCCTTTGATGCATACACACAACCATTGCACCTTCTTATTCTTTCTGCTTCTCCTGCATTCCAATTTGGTTCCAAATAAATTTACTTGGTTTTAATAGTTTTGCATGCAAACAACTTTAATTCACTTCTTAAAGCTTCCATGCATTGTTATTTATATAAACCAGAAGTTTCTGCCAGTATATTATTCTAAAAGGTTAAAATATTTTTAATCTTTAAACTTTGATGTGGATTTGTCCATCTCAAACACTGTGTTGCCATCAAGTGATATTAAGTACAAGCATTTCAGGTTTAGACCTCAAGAAAAATGGTGTCCCAGAAGAAGAATCTTACGAGGTAATTCGGGCTTCAAATCCGTGGTCAATTGGGTAGCTACGAGTTTTTCTTCACATATTGTTCCCATCACTGCTCTCGAATCACCCAGATTTGCTATGACAAGACCTTCACCCTGTGTATTGTTATTCATCATGTTCTTTTCACAATAACCATGAAAATTAATAGGAAGTTTATTAAGGAGGTGTAGTGATTTTGTTTCATGTTTCCTAATTGGTCATTTCTCCTAAAACTTATTAAAAATTATAATAGAAACTAAATAAAATATCATTAGTTTATTAAAACTTTGTGATTTTTACTAATGAGTTCAAAAGAAGATGAGTTTCCGGCAATTCTTTTACCTGTTTTATGATAACTACAGCAGTGGTTCCGCTGCCAGAGCAATCTAGATTATGCTGAAGCTTGACCTCTTTCTCCATCACCTTGAAGGCACTAACAATTGCTTCTTTCCATTTCTGAAAGTTGTTTGCATCTGAGTTTTCTTTCATTGTGCCAACATGGTTTTTTGGGGTGGTGTTGTGACAACCATTTTCTATAGCATCAATCTTTTCAAGAACATTCTTTTGTTCCAGAATGAGGGAAGATAATTGACTGCTTACTATTTTACTCACTCTGTGTCCATTCCCTCCATGACCATCATAAACACCACAAAATGTTCCATCTTCCGTTCCATAACCCTTTTTTTTTAGGAAAATGCACATGAAAATGATTATGTACTCAACAAATCTTAATCAGACTGACAAAGCAAGAGAAAACAGTTCATAACCAACCACATGATCATGTACAATACATCTGTTGATCTTTTGTTTTAGTCATTTAAAAAATCATGATTTTTCTATTCATAGATTGTAAAACTGTTTTAAATGCAGACATCAAACTTATAAAAACAGACACTGAAAAGGTAGATTGGCTTTTTAAGGATTATCACTTGGCTTGATTTCTAAAACCATTTTAAAATCTCATGGTTTGTTAACTTATATCTTTGAGATTCATAAATTCCTAAGAAATTGGAAAAGAAAAACATGAAATTCTGTGGTTTGTTTGATGTTTGAACAATGAAACTGCAGAAAAAACCTGGTGAATAGAGGCAGCATCTTGGTTGAGTCCTTTGGTACCCTGTTTGGAGTAAACAGAGAAGAGTCTCTGACTCCCATTCAGGACCTTCTTCCTTTCTTCAAATATTGTCACATTCTCATCATCATCATCTTTTTCTGGAACTGATATGCAGATACCCATTTCACTAATCCTTCAACTTTATCAATGCAGTGAAATCACTGCACCTATATATATGAAATATCTTTGATAATAGTACAATATATAAATATCCATGGTGGCTTGTATAGCATTCCTGAAAGCTGAAGCATTTTTAACTACAACCATTGACTTTCTCTTAACGATTACTTATTCAATTTCCCAGTACTCGCTTTAAGGGGTAATTTTTAGATTTAATATTCTAAACCAATGCTCAAAAGGGAGTGACTTTTCATTTTAAACTTTTTATACATTTTCCAACCTAATTAATTTTTTTTATTAGTTGACAAATGCACAGCCAGAAAAATATCTTCATTTATCAACAAATATCTAACCTTTAATAAATATAAAATAAAATATTTTATTACTTTCTGTCGTAAAGCCAAACACTCTAAACCTCATATAATTTATTTGAGAAGGTAAGTTGACATTAGAAAGATCCTCATGTTAAACATGTCTTTGTTTAAAAATTAGAATTACTTTATTTTTAAAATTTTGATCTAATTTAATATTTTAATTCTAGAAATGTATGAATTTAGTTTTTTTAATTAAATTTTGTTAATTTATTTGATGGTTTAAGTGTGTTTCATGATAGTATTTGAGTTGTTTATCTTGTTTGACAAATCTTTATTTCAATATTAACTAAGGAACTATCTGAAACATCAAATAAATTCAACCAAAATTGGTTAAAATGACTAAATTCATACATTTTTAAAATTGAGAGACTAATTTTAATTTTAACTAAAATTAAAAGATAAAAAATATATTTAATCTAGTAAAATAAAACAAAAGTTAACAGTGCCGTCTTAATAGAAAAAGAAAAAAAATTAATATATAAAAATATCAACTAAAGGAAAATATCAGAGTACAATGATCTTGTGCATGTAATAAAATATTAAGGGCTAAAGAGATTAGATCACCACTTCATGTAATATTGAGAATCTTAATCTCCTAATAGGCATGAGTCAAATATTATATTTTTCTTAACAATTTCTCTCTTATCATCTTATATTAAAAACTTAATATAAAATTACAAATTCCCTATCATTGTGCTGAATCGGTTATTCTTTTAAAAGTTGGCCATGTATCAAGCAAGTGACACAAGTTGCTTTTATTTAAAAAAAGAACACGTATCAGCAAGTTGCACAACTTGCTTCATCTGCATCATTGTAAGAAGTGATCCTTTTCAGGTGAAGAACTTTGAATTGCGTGAAAGGACAAACTTCTCTTATCTTATCATTCGATAAGCCCAACTGATAAGTGTGATATAAATAAAGTAAAATGATATTTTAACACTATTTTTTGACACCATTTTGACACTGCAAACGTATTAAAATGTGATTGAACGATTTCAAATTAAAAAAGTTGAGGCAAGGGTATGTTTGAAAGAGAAAGACCAAAGTTTGTTTTTTTAATTTGAAATCGTCCAATCACATTTTGACACGTGTGCAGTGTCAAAATGGTGTAAAAAAAGAGTGTTAAAATATCATTTTCCATAAATAAAACAAATATATTGTGCCAATGATAGGGATAATATACAAATAATATCAGATACATTCATATATCAAACAGATATCGTACAAGAAAAATTACAACAGTACAGTATGCAGAAGTATATTTCTAGATTCTTCATCTCAATCATAACGACATTTGAACTTTGGAAAGACGGTTGGATTCCTCAATGTGAATCCCCATTTTTAGCAGTAGAATCAAACCCCAGATGAATTTTGAGAGAGATTATGCAGCTTTTGAAAGTGATGTATTTCAATGAAACACAGTCCATAAATGATCTTCATTTTCCTCACCCTTTTGGCTTTCGCACTATGACTGAACAAATTCATAATTTAAACCAGAATAAATGGATTAGAAGGGTAAACTATATATGCTTATTTGTAACTAACGAACAGCATTTGCCCAAAGTAGCATGAAGCACTTCATATACAACAGCAAAAATGAACCAAAACGAGACAAAAAGGTGAGATTTTAGTTTCCAATACACAGACAGTCAAACCAGACCAATTTGACAAGCTAAATTCAATCTATAACTCCTTACACAAGGTTAAGAATAGAGGAGGACAAAATTAATTGCACTTATATACACTACTATAAACTACAGTGAATAAAAAAAGTTTATTGTCTAAACTAAATTAACTCAAAATTAGTTCAAACAAACTGAAACTATTTTTTGTTTTCTACTTTCACATATAACACAACTTTGAGGCCATAATATACTAAAAGTTGAGATAGGTTGGTCAGAACAAAAGTTGAGATCAACTGGCTTAACTCAAGTTCGAGACGGATTCGACTAAGTCAGGTCAAATGTCAATATAAATCATGTTGAATCCAAGGTCGAAACAAGCCGATGAGTTGACATAGACAAAAGTCAAGACAGAATGGATTGGATTAAAGTTGAGATGAATCGAGTTAAACCAAAGGTTGAATATAACTAGGTTTGACAAAATGTCGAGACAACTTTGATCGAAATTCGATCAAATTCAACTAGGACGTACATGATCGATTCTGATCAAATTCAGTTCGAATAAGTTGACTCCGAATAAAAATCAATTAAATCCTGTCAACCAAAGTTAAATTATATTGAAACAAGTAAAAAATATAAAATTAACTATTTTTAAATTAATAAATAATTAACTAAACCTAATTTTAGAAGTTCAATTTTTTAAAACTAAAAGTCGAGTTCAATTTTTTAAAACTGAAGGTAGAGTTTAGTTTTAAATCTAAACAATTCCAAATTTGTGGTATAATATAATACATTTATTTGATAGTTTAGTGCAGTTGAATGAATTTTGAACATCCTAATTATAGAGATTCGAACCAACACAGATTCTATTATAACATAATTCTCCATATTATGACTATTTCCAAAAAGTAAAACGTGAATCACGTCCCCCTCACAAATGTGCTTCTGAGCCACGAGCCCAATCATCATGTCACCCACAGCATACATGCAACATCCACCATGACCATTGCCAAGTTGATTAGTTTGTTCCACTGTCATAATTCTTCTCACATACACAAGTATCTCATGGAGTTTTCACTCTCCTAATACAACCTCAAGTTTCTTAAAGAATGGGATTCCATTGTTCATTAAAATTCCTTAGCTTTGGCTTTACATTGCTTTTCGGCAGATTTGTAAGAATGCACAGCTTTACTCATGATGAAGCTTTCGCCTTTTGTTGACTCACTTATGCTTTCAAAATAGTTCATTCATTCTTTCCACATTTCAGCAGGGTACGATGACATACAAGATCAGAGCTATACCAAAAGTTGATAGCTCCTCATAAACCCTCTTGGCTTCATCCATCAACCTAGCTTTACAAATTAGACCTTTTCTGTTTCGATAAGAAAACGATCATGATATTGCAACTGACCTGCATTCCCAAGGAAAGGCAAAGAATTAGTGCTAAAGCACTAAAATAGACATTATTCAACCATTACAAATTATATGATGCTAGAAATTATGATTAGATAAGACTTCATCTAAAAAATGTTTCGAAAACACCGTATGAGTTTCAAAAACAATATTCTCATTGGTCGATATAAGTTATTGATTCTTAAAATTGACTTAAAAAAGTTGACAAAAGATAATAAAAAATAGCAACAAAGATTTTTCAAAAGATAAATAGACCTTCCACTATTCAACCAGAATTTTCCAGAAATGTAGAATACCAGAACTAGTAAGAAATTTTAAATAAATCTAAAATATTATTAGAAAAGAAAAAGAAAAAATAATGAAACTAAGAGGAGAGGACAAAAAAGAGAAAATGTTGTGTAATCTTCCAAAATGAAACGAAGAGCAAATGAAGGTCTATTTATAGACCCTGTGATGGAACTAACCCTCTCAAGAAAGTAACAAAAAAGGAGGCATACGTTGGTAATCTTCCAACGTTCACAAAGAAGGTTGTAACGTTTAAATCAAAATTCAACAAAAGAGGTTGCAACGTTTGACCGAGAAAGTTGCTGATGCATCACTTGATTTTGTTGGATGTGTATTATATCTATACTGATGATTTTGAAAAGCTAATGGTTGGTTTTAGGAAGTTGGCTGTTATTCATGATTCTAATAATTAGACCTGTGAATTCTGATGGTGAGGTCAGTATTAATAGTACTACTGATAAATTGAATTTTGATTTTAAAACTAAACCTGAAACTGATGTAGTATGAAGAATATCAGAAAAGTTGCTAACTATGTTTTGATGATGTAGTACTACGAAATGGATTTTGATGCTGACTTAAGTGATTCTGAAATTGATTTCACTCTGTTTCAAAGTGTTTGGCTGATGATACTAGAGACATGGTAATGTCGTGCAGTTTAAAGTGTTTTGCTGATACTGAAACATTGTAATGTCATACAATTTAAAGTGTTTTGCTGATACTAAACATGCTAATCTCATACAGTTTTCAGTTGTGACTGATGAATTTGAGATAGTAGCAGTTGCTATGAGAGGTTCAAAGACTTCAAATTTAATTCTAAAACTTTCATTTTTTTTTTTACTTTCTTTTTCCAGGTTTCATTTTGTTTCTGAAATCTTGCTGAATAATCTCTACTAGTTTCTAATGTGCCTCTCAAATACATTTTGATGAGCAAAATGTACAGTTTTAGGTTTATAAAAGTTTATTCATTGAAGAAGATGTAGCTGCTTGAAATTTGAAGGAACCAGAGATGAAAAGTTCCCCCAATCGTGAATCAATAGCCGATTATATATAGGCACCATGCAAAAGGTTGTTTGTTTTTAGATTCAGCAACAAACACCCGTGTCTGACTGAAGTGCCATCAACAACAATTGACGAAAACAAAAAAACAAAATTTGACCAGAAATTGTGTCTTGAAACAAAGGAGATATGTTTCAAGGATCTTCAACTGGTGTTTTCATCTTGGCTCTAAGCGGCAGTCAGGTAACTATAGAACAAGCTCCTGCTGTTGACTCTTAATATAGAGCCTTCACCATTTTTGGATCAGAGAGAACAGGGAAGAAGAAGAAAAACAAAACTCACCTCACAAATTCAACAAAACGTGCCAGTGCCATCAGACATAGATGGTTGGGATCGTGTGGTCACAGCTTTATATGTATATATACTTGTGCTGTAAACCCTAATGTTAGTTTCGGCGTCAAAATTTGCGAAAAAACTGTTCAAAAGATCCGAAAGGTTTGGGCCTGTTATTTGGATTCTGTTTAAGGCCGTTTGGCATGTTATCATCACAAATTATTTAACCGGGTAAATAGGTGAATTAATTTTTGGAATTTGTTTTCCGTTATTATTTTTGGTTTTCAAACTATGAATTTTTTTTTCTTGATTTTTCTATCTCTGAAATTATTTTTTTGGAATTTAAAAAATATAAATCCTTTATTTTTAAAATAAAGGTATATTTTAACTCGTAAAAGATTTAATAAATATCATAGAGTTTTTTTTTATATAATAAAAACTAGTTTTTCTACGTCATGTATATTCTATTTCTACTTTAGTTATTTTTTTATTATAAGAAAAGATATGTACTTAAGATTAATCTAACAAGTATATATGAGACGACCATGATAATAAAATTAGAGTTTCGCATGTTTTTGGACGTGTAACATGTAGTACATTACCAGCTAAAAATAACGTGTTTTTAATAAAATTGTTTAAATGAGCTATTTATTTTAATTTAATAAGTATCTCATTTAAATTTAAATAGAGGAATGAGTATACTTAAAAGTTATTATATATTTGACGGAATTTATCTATTTTTCTATAAATACTAATTCAAACACTAAGCAAAAAGACATACCACATTGCTAAAGAGGCAAAAGAAAAAAACAGAGACTATTTTGTTAGCAAGGTTTGTCCTTGAAACATATCCCCTTTGTACATGTTTGGTCGATATATATATATATATATATATATATATATATATATAATTAAACTGTGTTAATTGTCTATCTCCAATTTCATTTCATAAGTGAGTAATTCTTTAAAGAACATATTAAAGAAAACTTTGTTTTATATGTAGGTAGTGTTATACCAAATTTGGAATAGGTATCAAAAGGTCACACAATCACAACAAAAATTAGGTTTAAACTTCTTTTTAATCCTTAAGTTATAAGTGAATGTTCAGTTTAGTCTCCATTTTTAAAAATGTAAATCTTTGATCCTTAAGTTATAAAAAAATGTATCAAATGAGTCCTTTTTTAACTTGAAATAATGTTTTTGATTGTTTCTTAACCATTACTACATAATCTCACACTCAATTTTGAAATCTGTGTACAAACCTAGAATTGACATTAAATACTAATCTTGCACGAGTGATTGAAATGTGGGAATATGCTATAATTTTCTAAATAAATAATCACTCCCTCTGTTAAACTGAAGAAAAATCATAATGAAACAAATATTATAAGATTTGAGATACTTCCATCTAAAATTTTGAGTGTGAAAATCTTAATGATAGAGACTATTAAAACATTAGATATTTTGATTGCTAGTACATAGAAAATTTCCATTACACAAGACATGCCAGGTGGCGGTCATTTATTCACAGAGATTTATGATTTATATATCAACACAGAAACATTTGAAATCCAGAAGCTTTCTAATACATGTTCGGATTGTGGTTGGAAGCTAAGGTATTAGGAATAAAAACTAGTCTAAGTAAGTTCAGCTTCGGATCCAAACCAAAAATGCATTGAAAGAAAAGGAAATGGTGATTATTATTGCTATAAGATATGATGTAGAAAAGGTATGGAAGAAGCAATAGTTCTGCTTCACTTTGTCCACCACCAGAGGAAGTCCTTGCGCCTATTGATCTTCTTCTGGAGCTGGAGGAGACCATAGAGTAAAGCCTCTGCAGTTGGAGGACAACCTGGGATATATATGTCAACAGGAACAATCCTGTCACATCCTCTCACAACTGAGTATGAATAGTGGTAATATCCTCCTCCATTGGCACAGCTTCCCATTGATATCACCCACCTTGGTTCTGGCATTTGATCATAAACCCTAATCATTTTTTTACCATCTTTTGTCAGAAAATTGAATACCCTTTTCTAAAAATTACTTTTTTATATATGCAGATAAAAAAAATGAATTTTTGTGGGCAATGACAAAGAAAATGGTTGGAAGAGAGAAGACGAACTTGCGAAGAGCTGGGGCCATCTTGTTGGTGAGGGTGCCAGCAACGATCATGCAATCGGACTGGCGCGGGCTGGGCCTGAAGATGATTCCGAACCGGTCCAGATCGTAACGGGCCGCGCCCGTGTGCATCATCTCCACCGCGCAGCAGGCCAGCCCAAACGTCATGGGCCAGATGGACCCCACGCGGGCCCAGTTCATGAGCGCGTCGACCTTCGAGATTACGAACTCCGCCGGCTTCGACAACCCCACGGGGGAGGACTTCGCCGGCGGAGCCGGCGCACAATAACTCGTCGGAGCCACCGTTCCGGAGGAACTGCTGTGGAGGAGAGACGCTGAAGCTAGCCGCTGAGGGAGGCGGCACGTGGTTCCGGTTCGAGTGATGAGAGCCATGGAGACAAAACACGTACTTTTGGTTTGGTTTTATTTTTGATTTTTGTCTGTAATTTGTTAAGGAGGAATGAAAGGTATCGTTCACGAAAAATCCGTGTTTCTTCCTGGGGCAATCTCCTCTGCAATATGCTCGCCATTTTAGGATCATGGTGGACCAACTTGTAACAAACCTTCCTTGTTTATAGTTTTGGAGCTGATTGCTACATTTCACCATAACATTTTACCAAAATAACTAACTTTCAACGGCAAAACAATAAAACTTTTCCAAGGTTAATTTATAAAAAATATTATTAAATTTTCATAAAAAATTTCTTTATCTATAAAATCATTTCTCATTTACTTGAAATACATTTTTACATATTATAATTAATAATATATGATTTAAAATACATTTTAATGATATGATACGAGTTTTATTTTAGTTTATCGAAATTAAAAAAAAAAAGTTTGATGGTCATGCACTTTCAAGTGGATTGACGAAAAACATAGCAATGGCATTAATCATGTTAATTAGAAAATGAAATAAAATAAAAGTAATAAACAATTTAGATATTGTAGAAAAGGAAATTCAAAAAAGTTGTCCGTTAACAAAGTGTATATTCCTTTCCCTCCCGTTTTCCCTGCACCTTCCATAAAACCTAGGGTTTCTCTCTCCCTTTAATTTCCCTTCATTTCCTTCACCTTCACTCTTCCCCTTCACACCCAACCAAATTTCCCAAAAATGATGAATGCTAACCCTAACTCTAACTGTAACCCTTACGAACACATGCTCAAGGAATCCATCAACCGCTTCTTCGCCGAACACCGCAGAGGCGTCACCAACTTCTCCGACTTCACCTCCATCTTCTCCCGCATGCTCCACGCCACCCCCAACCCTCCCATCCCAATCCTCTGGTTCTACGCTGCCCTCGAATTTCGTGCAGCGCGCGACCCTTCACGAAGCGTCAGGGACCTGTTCCAGTTGCTCGTTTCGTGTACCGGTGCGTGCGGGTCCACGAAGCGGATCGCTGCGCTCGCGCCGCTGGTGTTTGTTTTACACCGCTTGGCGCTTCGGCGACGGGAGTTTAGAAGCGAGGTGGAGAGTCTGGTGGAAGGAGTTGTGAGCTACTGCAGCATTTACTGCGGGAAGGAGGTTTGCAACGGCGACGTGGCGGTTATGGAGTTTGGGGATTTGATCAAGGTGTGGATGGTGGACGATGATGGTGGCGGTGGCGGAGGGGTTTTTGGAGATTGCGCCGTGGAAGGGTTTTTCCCTCTTGTGAGTGAGGAATTTCGGAAGGGGATTGTGAGGGGTTGCGAGGTTGGGATCTTGGAGGGAGTTGTTATGTGCGAAGCGCTTCTGTTGAAGCTGTGTTTGGCGTTCGAGAAAGGACTTAGCAGAGCGGAGCTGGAGAAGAATTTGCTCGCTTCCGCAGTTCAGACCATGACAGGGTTTCGAAGTTTTCGCTTTTTGGGTAAGACCCTGATTTCTGAATTCAACTATTTTTTTCATTTTAGAATTACAGTTTAATTTCTACGTGCATTTATAGTGACTACTTGGTCACCTAATGTGACTATTGGGTGAAGTTGCACTTTTCATTTTCAGTTATATTAATATTCCGCAATTGACCATTATCCAGAGCCTTATAAAATATCTGCGGATATCATGATCACTAGAAAATATTTTATTCTTTGTTTTGATAATTTTTTTTTTTCTCTGGGTACATTTTTTACTTCAATTATAATAGTTCAAAATTTAAATAAAATTAGTCTCTTTAAAATTAATGTATCAAAACAAACAAGTAAATTACATGATAAAAAAAATTAAAATGTTTTCTTTCACACACACACACACAATATATATATATATATATATATATATATATATATATATATATATATATATATCAATTTATTGACCAGTTTCAATTTTAAACAATTTAAGATAGAATATAAGTTTATTAAAAATATCTCATTAATTTTTTTTAAGGAAAAATTATTTTTATTATTTGGGGTATTTTATTAATTTTACGGAAGCGGTGACCGTGATCTTCGGCCACCCATCTATAATAAGAAAGAAAAACCCATTACCTCGGTACTCAATTAACAAAACCATTATGGATTTTATCTACTGATATGTTGCCATGACTAATCACACTAAAAATCTAACTTACTTAAATTTTAGGTTGTGCCTGTTTCTTTTGTTTGAACTACATTTATATTCTCACTTAATATGACATCATTAACAGTCAGTAAATGAATATTTGCTAAGTGGAAGGACACTAATTAAGTTGATTTATACATGGTAAAATGTGGTACTGTTATGCTAATCTATAAATTTGGGCGATGTCAAGTATACTTATTTCAATCTTTTATGGATCAAGGTTTAAGTTTTCCTTTATTTGATCTGTTTAGACTAGCTTCTTTAGAAATTTAGGATAATTTGTTTATTTATTTATTTATTTATTTATTTTCACTAGTTAAAATTAATCCGAAAATTTTATTTTAAGAAATTATACGAGAACTTCAACAAATTAATTCATGTATAAAATAGTTTCATTTTTTCTTTCTCTTCTACAATATGAAGAAACTTGATCAAACAAAAGCATTATGTTCTTAAATTTTAAACTCCCACTCTACAACTCATTTTATTAATTTTATATTCAATAATTTAATTTATATTTTAATATGTATTATTATTATTATTATTATCATCATTATCTATTATTAATGATGTAAAGGAAAACAGCGGTGTCAAAACATATATTCCTTAGATTTTAACTTAAAATACATGTAATATATTTATTTAAGTGACAAGATATTAAGAAGTGTTTAACAAAAAATATTGATACATGCCCTTTATTTTGTTTGAAATATAATTATTTTCTGCACAAAGAATACTTTTTTAATTTTGTTTCTTAATCTTACCCCGTAAATGTCTTCATCTAATCATGCTCTTTTACCAATTTAGTAAGCTAGTTCTGGATGAAACTCAGTTATGCTTGATTATAGTTTTCTCCTGTAACAAAACAAATAGGATCACTTGATACATGTGTTTGTTTTCTCAGTTCAATCTCTCTTTTACCCGTATTTGTTTATTTGTCAGCTTGACATTGGTCCAATCCTTGTGCTTTCTGGGGTGACCTCGTTACAGTTTTCATGTTTGTTCTTCCTGATTGCTGATTGGTCTCCATTCAGATACCCTTTTCAGGATGATGTTGGAGCCAGTTTTCCCAGTCACCTCTCTACTGGTCAGTACCATGTCTCTTTTGCTTTTATTTTCCTTGATCATAATTTGGAATTAAGGGCTTTAGTCAAAACACCTTTTTCCCTGAAAACTTTTATGGATCTCAAAACTAAAAGGACTAACTTCAAGTAACTACAAGCCCACTTACCCCGCATGGCATATGTTTAATGGAGGCTAGTCATGTCTTGACGTGACTTCCATCTATAGAGGTTACTCAGGTTAGCATGCAATCAGATCTAAACTGCACTGTTTAATAGTATGCAAGACATATTTTTTAGTGCTCAAATCTATTCTTTATAAAATAATTGATGTAAGAGCAGGAGTTGAAGTATTGATTATTGTTGGAAACTGAGTTACGTTTTGGAAATTTAAAACTCAACCTTACCAGTAAAATTCTTTACATAACCGATTATTCATGAATGGTTCACTAGTTTGATTTTCAGTATAATGTCTCTGAAAAGGGATTACTGCTTGGTTAGCTACATTAATTATTCATTGCCATCGTCTTCACGGTCATTGTATCCAATAATGGGCACCCTTCTTATGTTGGTAATTTCAGCTCTTAGTTCTGTGGACATGACGTTATTCCTTTTACCTTCAATAAATGTGTGATGTATAGTACATTACTTGTTTCTAATTTTTACTATTAGATTCGACGACTAACTTCTTGTTTTACTGTAGGGTTCTGAAAATCAAGTTCTTTTAAAAGAAGTCCTGTACAATTCTGTGATGATGATAGACTATTCATTCATTAACCCTCAGGCAGAATTTTCACTATATGCCAACAGCTTGAAAGATGTTGCTATAACTTGGTTGTTTGTTGCTGAGTTAGCTGTGCAGTCTGCTAGGTATGAGAAAAGGCAATTGTGACTCTGATGGATGAAGGGTTTTGTCAAATGTTTCACCTGACAAGTCTCATATTCTCTGGTTTGGTCACAGGGAAAAAGGTGACCAGGGGAAAGCTATGTCGTACATAAATGCCTTCTGTAGATCCTGTATACCCAGTCAATTGATCAACTGGGTTACTGATCAAAATTGCATAGGCAGGAAGATCACTAGACCAAATGTTTCCACTCCCATAGCCCTTATAAGTGAGTTCCTTCTTTTTTTTCTTGCTATTCTTATCGTTTTTCCATTTTTTTACTTGTCTCCGTACCATTAACACTGCTGTATTTTTAAAAACTTCAGCAAACTGTACAATTGAATTAAACCTGAAATCAAGATTCCATGCGCTAAATAAAAGTCACAAAGTGTCACTGATGATTGAATTAAGATTGTTGTTAACTGAAACAAGTACCTCTTTGGTTTTCTTTGTGAGACTACTCTTTATTTTCCCTATTGTATCTAATAGCGATTTCATGTTCAGAGTGGCTTCTAGTTGTTGAGGAACAAGGAATTTCTGTGTTTGCTGGCGAAACTGCTAAGCAGATGGACTTAATGTTCAAAGCTAATTTTTTCACTTCAAGAACCGAGTGTTTACTTCCGGTCATAAAGCATTTCTTCAACAATCTGGATAAGAATCTCTTTTCAGTGAATGGAGAAGCCGTGGCAGACAAACTTGATGGTGACATCGACATGCCTGATAGTGTGGAAACTGCAAGTTTGGCTGCTGCTGCTGCTGATGATGATGATGATCTGAGCTCAGTTATTGATGGGACAAGAAAACGCAAAGAAGGGATCGAGGATGATACTAATACAAAACCGCTAAAAAAATATATGAGATGTCATATTCATGAGAATTCAGTAAGAGAAAACGCTTTTACATTCAGACAACAATGATGCTTTGGATGTTGGGAGCACAGTGCATTGGATATTTTGGTCTAATCAAACCTCCAAAATAAAAGGAACAATATAACTATATGATAGGTGAAACTGTATTAGGACACTGGGCTAATAACTTTTTATGACCATCCTTTGTCATTTTGGTGCTAGAAAATTGCAAACATTTGGCCCAGAAACTTCTGCAAAGTATATATCATCATATTTGGATATTGGATCAACCCTAGTTTTCATTTTATTTGGATATTAATTGTTATATTTTTATCTTCCAAATAAAATGTTTATATTTTTATCATTATTTCGATATCATAAAGTATCTTTCCCTATTAAAGCTTACATAGTTTTTGTTATTTAAACTTTTAGTTTACCTTTTTATAACTGAAGTTTAATGTGTTTCTTATCTTGTAGAAAAAAAGTAATAATTAATTTTAAGTTATCATAGCTTTTCTACATGTTGATACTTCTTCATATGTTATAATTGTACTACAAAATTATTACTGATATTAACAATGATTTTTTTTTTAACGTAACCGAGCATTATTCTTAAAGATTTGTGTGTAAGTCCTCCAATAGAATATAACAACAATATCTTTTATATATATATATATATATGTATAATTCACTAAGATGTTAAAGAAATATTAAAATCTCCCAATTATGTCACCTGATTTACCATTGTAATTGAAATTGTGAATAAGTTAACGTAAACCCAAATCAATATACTCATAAATCATTTTTATTTTAATCTTGAAAATCACATTAATCGTACACGTTAATCATCTTTGATGATATAAATTGCTTAAAAAATGGTTTGAAACGCCATTTTCTTTTTAAGATTATTTCTATAATATTTTTTTAATAAACTGTAACAGCAACTATTTTATATCACAAAAAAACTACAGTTGCACAAACTTTACTATTTTTTTCTTATATTAAAAAATCATCCATTTTAATTCTTATATTCTTTTTTGTGTTAAATATATTTAGTCTTTAAGCTTTAATGTAAAATTTGATATAAAATTATTTCTTTTTATTTCAAATTTTGATACAATTTTATTTCAAACTTAAAAAGTGAATAAATATAATTTATAATTTAATTAAGTTAAATATTTGTAATATGTCAAACAATTTTTGATTTGTTTACTTTGGCACATTTCAACTTAAATGTTAATTTAAAATTTTATTTAACACAAAAAAAAAATTAACGTCATTGAATACTTATTAAAAAGAATTTCAAGTTAATAAAATTTCATTAGTAATGGATATGTATTGATTGAATTGGATGTAGTGGAGTTTTAAGTAATTATTATAGTGTCCTTGTACATAATTTAGAATTGAAGTGGCTAAATTAATAAAAAAGAATAGTTTGGTTTTATTGTGATTAGTTTAATCCTTCACTTCATAGTATAAGAATACATAAACAATATGATAAGGTCTAAGTAAGAAAAAGAAAAAAAATATGAAAAGTTTGATATTTGTTTTTTCAAAAATGCATCTCAAGTTTTTCTATCATCGTATTCTATGCAGCAAAAGGATGATGTTGATTGGTTGGTAATTATCAAAGTAAAGGGGATTTGAAAGATAAATTTTAACAAAGAAAATAAAAGTTAACTTTCCAAATTCCTGTGAACAGTGTTACAAATGATGAACAATCCAAATGTCATCTGGTTAAGATATATGGATTGATTCAATTGAAAAAAAAAAAAGTCTTCTTGGATTAATAGATAAAATGTTTGATATAATTTTGAAGTTAATAATCAAATTTTGAGAATAACGTATCTTTAAGAAATTAAATTCATGCGGGAAAAGTATAAGTGTAACAAGAGTTACAAAACAAAAAATAAAATAAAAAAAAAAGTGTACCTAATGATCTTTTAGTTAGTCATAAACTGAACAGTAAATCTTTATTTAGACAAGGAAAAAAGTTTCTTTAAAATACTTTTTTTTGACAATTTTTTGATAATGTATACGTGACAGTATTTGATTGGTCTGTCTCAAATATTTTTTTAAACATAAATTCAAACAGACCAATAAAGTGATGACACATGTCATGTTGTCAAAAAATTGTTAAAAAAAATTGTCAAAATATCAAGATCCTTGAATAAGTGTGAATCACTTTTAAGACTAAATGGATATAGAAGTGAACTGATTGATCATATGTTAGAACAATTAATTTTAATGTATCAACTTATAAATAAAATATGATTATTCACAATTAGACTGATGTTAATCAAAAGCATATTCCAAAAGTTATAAATATATATTTAAGATAATGAAATAGGTGATTTGTACTATTAACATCTGACATACTGCATCTACCATATGAACGATTTAGATGAACAATTTCAATAAAACTTTAATTTCAAGATAATTTTTAAACTTTAAACAATTTATCCCAATTGTAGACATTAATCTCAATCTTATATTCTAAATTAAAAAAGATAAAAGATTTATTAAAATTAAAAGTCAATAGATCAATTTGGATATCAATTTGGATATGTGACATCTTCAATGTGATAACGAAGATGAGAATGATAAAAATATAATGGTCACGTAGAAAATGATGAATAAAAACACCCATTTGAATTTGCATGTATAATTTTTTTATTGTAGATATAAATGATATTGGATTGTTTGAAAAGCCGTTTGATGAAAAAATATGAAAGATCTAAGTTGTCTTTATAGAAAAACGATTTTATTTTATTTATATTATGTTACGTTGATTTATAAAAGTTTACATTTGAATAAGTGGTTGAAGTTACGATGTCATTTTGATAATTGTCATGAATTTTCTTGACACATTTTGAGGAATATTTTAAATATTTGAAATATTTTATATTAAAGTTTGATATATTTTTATAATAATGTTAATCATTCCCACTTTATCATGTTTTGGATGTGTTAATTATCTGGTAAGCTTTTGCAATTTTAGATAATGCTATTTAATAGCTATTGAGTAGAAAGAGTAAATAATATAAATATAAGGTATTTTGTTTCAACAATTAATTAATATATTGAAATTGATCACGCTGTAATAAATTATTAAATAAATATTTATTATATACGTATATATATTATTTTAAATTTATTTTAAAAGTATCATAAATAAAATTACCTACGTGACCCATTTATAAAAAATAAAAGACAAAATAACTATTATTAGATGAACAATGATCAATTATTACATGCACTTTAGCTGTTAATACGTAAAAGTAGATATTTAAAATATGCAATGTTATTTTCAAGAAGGAGATGTATTGATTGATTAAGACATGTATTAGTTTATTTGAAGTACTTTTAAATAATTTTAATTTTAATTAAGTATTTGTTTGAGTTATAAATTATATAATTAGTATAAATAAAATAGTTGAATAACAGATTGCTTTCTCCATTTATTTTGTTTGAAGTACTAGTTTTGTAATATATATATATATATATATATATATATATATATATATTAATAATTAATATTAATAAAATAAATAAATAATGTACAATTTATTTTTTATTTTAAAATAATATGAAAATAAAATTTATATATATACATATATTGTTTTTTCTTGCATGAATAGAGAGTTATTGTTTGAGTTACGTGAAATGCAATTTAATTGAATGTGACAGCTGCTGCAAATTTCTGAATTGATAGTGATTTGTGTGCAAAAGGATACCAACAATAACTTCTCTAACCATTGCATTGCAATCTTCTCTTCTCACTTTCTACCTCTCATTTATGCTTCTCAATATATTCATGTGAATCACATTCCCAATTAATCATATTCCAACTCCATACATTTAAAGGAATGAAATATCGAATAATAGTGGTTGGAAATTTTAATAAAGAATATAAGCGAATATAAATTTTATTTTAAAAATTAATTTTGTAGAGTTGAATTAGATTTAAAATTTACTTCTTAATATAATATCAAAGTTTCATCAAAGTCTCTACAGTACGGTTTGTCACACTGGTGTGTACCATACCATCTGTCTTGGGGACTAAGTATCACTCAGGTCGTCCTCTCAGATCGTCATTCAAGTCCGTCCATCCAGGCCGACGACTTAGGTCGATATGGTCAAATTATCAGTGCTAATGACTTATTATTCTCCTAATGTTGATTAATATGTGATTGAGCCGTCATTATACCAGTAAAAGGTAAAGACCCATCACAACTATTATAACTAAAGACCCCAAGTATCCACCCAAACAGTTTCGACAAGAAAAAATAGAACGAATAACGTAACTTAGATGATTGAAGACCACTAAGAAACCCATTCGATTTTCAAAACAACTTAGAGTACGGACTTCAACCACATACCCAAAAAAACCTATATCTATCTACTATCAACTCTTATTAGACTATCTATTAATATCTAAATCTATTTTCATATCATTTAAAAATCAAAATTTAAAACAATTTAAATATTTTTTTTTATAAAATTCTATCATAATTTTGTTTCTAAAAAATATTTAAACAAACATTAACTTCTAAATAATATTAAACTATTAAATATTATAGTTTAAATATAATACAAATTTTAATCTCACACTAAAATTAAGAGACTGAAATATATTTAACCTTTAATATAAATATAAAGATAAAAAGTACTTATATAAAAATTAATAATATCTCAAATCCAAAACTTAAAAGAAAATAAAAATTAACTTTCTAGGTTTATTCTTAAAATAAATATAGATTTACTTGAAAACTAATATTAGAACAAAATTTAAACTGCGGTAGAGACAATCACCAATTCATACATGATGTGAAAGAAAAGTAAAAGGAAACCTCATAAATATGCTATTAAAATAAAAATAAAAGATTAAAGAAAGATAAAAAGAATATATTAAAATTGCATTATTATTACCATTTTTTTGTTCACGTATTCTTCACCTAAGGAGAAAAAGGATAATTATTACAATATTTTTTTTATAACATTTAAATATTATTCATGTGATATTCTGTCATTGTCTATAATAATATTTATGATGATTATTATTAATTAACAAATAAATAATAATGTTCTGTTAAAAAAAAAATATCTAAGTATTTTATCTAAGGAGAAAAGCTGTAAAAGAAGAAAGAAAAATGTGTCGGCTTACCAAGTGTGGTTAAGTTGACCAGAGTGTGGGGTTAGGTTAGGATTGTTTTTGTTTGATGCAGATGGCTGGTGAGGCCCCAAACAAACAAGTGCCACGCTATGGAATCGTCGGTGACTCGTTTTGACTCGCTCGAGTTTATTAACACCACCATCACTCACTCAAACAAACACATCATTGTTGGTTTCGTTTCGTTCTGTTGCCATAACAACAGCATCGATACAAAACGCGATTCTGCATTCGCGATTCCACTCTAGAATCACTTTCAATTCCATGGCCGATTCAACCTCAAGCGATTCTCTCTCGCTAGACATCGATTCCTTCTCTCCTTCACCTCAGGTATATTAATTTTATTATTATTAGCGATATCATAATTATGATTATTGTGATTCTGCATTGGATTTTCTGCTATCGATTTGATGTTATACGCAACAACAACAACAAGAATAGCGATAATAATCTTATTTTGCATTACAGGACTTCTTCTATAATCAATCAAATCTCTTTTTGCGCTTTTAGTTCGATTCGTTCCTTTTGTGTTTTATTTTTCTCGCTTTTTTTTTTGTTTTTTGTAATTTCGGAGTTCTGCGTTTGACTGCTATTCCCTTGTAACACTGAGAATGGCTTCAATTGCGTTTTTTGGGCTTTTGTTAGCTTGTTTCTTCGTCCCAAGCGGAAACGGCGTTTTTCGTTTCGTTTTTTGTTTCTTATGTTCTGCAATGGAGGTTGATGTCAAGAATAACCCATCTTTTGAGTTGTGAATCTCCGCAAGGCAAATGGTTGCTGCAATTACAGTTATTACTACTTCGCTTTTCGATGTTGTCTAATGGTTTTAGAAAATGGTGAAGACGTTGTGTTAGTGTGTCATCATGCCTATATGGTTAAAGAAATTAGATTGTGGTTTTAGATTTTTAATTTTTTGTTTTTTTTTTGTTTAGTTAATACTCCCGACGGATAATATGAAAATATTTTACATTGTTTAGTTTTGTAATAACTAATTCAAAAGTGATACTGATGACGATTTCTGATTGGTTGATGGCGGAATATTGTTTCTTATAAGAAAACCAACTTTTTTTAAGAGTTTAATTTAAATATACTTTTATGCACTATTGTCTCATTACAGCTTGACATGTATTTTAATATTGTTGATTTTTGTAATAAATAATTTAAAAATAATATTTTAATTGATTTGTACTTATGTGATGACAAAAATTTTTATATTGTCCATTCTCGTAAAAATGAATTTCTTTTTCTATTGTGATAAGCGTAGAATAATGATTTTCTTTCAAAAGGTGCTTCTTCACATGCAATCTACATTGTTTCCGCCTTGAAAGGTTTTGTGGCTTATTATGGGATGCTTCTTTGCATGAGTTACGTTTTGTGATTTCATTTTGCTGCCCCAAGTGTTTCTACGCGTCTTTGGTGCACATACTTAATTGGTCACACATGATTAAAGACCTTTTGTTGAATAAAATATTGTCCATTCATGAAAATGAATTTCTTTCTTTTATTGTGATAAGAGTAGAATAATGATTTTCTTTCAAAAGGAGCTTCTAACAATGTATTCTACCATTACACGTCGTCAACAAAACTCAAACGTGATATTAAATCATCTCACTTATACGATTCCTTCCATGTTTGTTTTTATAAAAATATAAAGGCAATGATATGTAATGAGCACTTTGTTGTCCTTTACGGTTAACTTTCTGTGCCGTTAGTGATTAGTATGCTACTTGTATGCTTGAGCAGGAACATATCATCAGAACACGCCATGGTTCTATATCCGTTTCTGTATACGGAGACCAGGATAAGCCAGCACTTATCACATATCCAGATTTGGCTTTAAATTGTAAGTCAAGCGGATTTTACATTTTACGTATATCTCGTTAATCACCCCCTCTAATTTTGCATCAGAACATTGCACTTTGCCTTAAAGTTATAGCTTTTATGAATTTGTTCGTATTGTTATGGTTAAAAATTCTTTCCCAGTACATTTAAGTAGATTCAGTTTAACCAGAGTTTTAAATCTGGTACATTCTGGCATTGAAATATGCGTTAGTTTTCATAAAAAAAAAAAAAAAAAAAAAAAACATTTTCTCTTTCTGCTCCTGAAACTATGTATTTGTTTGAAGATTTTTACCAGATATGGATTACTCTCTAGTCAACCTTTTTTTTTTTTGTAATGTATCTATCATTTTTTATAAAAATCAAACATTTGAACTTTCCCGCTCCTGAAACTATGTATTTATTTTCTGAAAATTTTAGTCTTTCTCCTAAAAGTTTTGATGCAGGCAAAATAAAATCCACAATTGCCGTTTAGTGATTTTTGCCAAACATTGAATATTCTCAACTCAACACTTTTTTCTTTTTTGTAATGCAGTGACAATCTAACCTTTCTTTTTATGCATGTGGTTTCATCAGATGTCTCCTGCTTTCAGGGGTTATTATTTTGTCCCGAGGCATATTACCTTCTGCTCCACAATTTCTGCATTTATCACATTAGTCCACCTGGGCATGAGGTTTGTATCTTGAAGCTGTACAATGTTGTTGCTTGATTCTTGTCTCCTTCTGTTTTCAATTTGTACATTGTTGACCGTTTATAATATACCTGGTTCCTTATCATGCTGTACTTTCTTCAAGAGTTATTGCAGTTAGGAGCTGTTCCAATTGATCCAGATTATCCAATTCTTTCTGTAGATGACTTAGCTGATCAAATAGCTGAGGTTCTCAACTTTTTCGGGTGAGTGTTAGCTTAATTAGATGTTGCTTCCCATTTAGTGACATGAAGAATTTATTTTGGAGCCTTTCTTATTCGTTTTTAAATATCCAAGTTGACTCCAAGTTCCACAGATTGCAAGTGATGGGTACTGGCCATAGAAGCTGATTTATCCTTTACTTGTTCCTGTTTTGCAGTCTTAGCGCAGTCATGTGTATGGGAGTAACTGCTGGGGCTTACGTTCTTACCTTATTTGCTGTGAGTATTCATATGTGTTTGTCTCCTTCTTAAATGTCCCTAAGATATTCCAGGTCTTTCTAACACTTGACAACAGATGAAGTATAGACAACGTGTTCTTGGTTTGATACTCGTTTCACCTCTATGTAAAGAACCATCTTGGGCTGAATGGTTGTACAACAAGGTTCTGTTCCTATGCTGAAAGATTGTTTTGTTCTAAAAGTTAATCTCATTATTTTCTGACGATTTTAAAATATTTGCAGGTCATGTCAAATTTGCTATACTTCTATGGCATGTGTGGCGTAGTAAAGGAAATATTGCTGAAGCGGTACTTCAGCAAGGTATATCTTTGCTTCCAAAAGTATTCCTTGTTTTACTTCCATTGTTTTGTGCGGAAACATTGACTTTGATTGGTGGTGATAGGAAATTCGAGGTGGTACACAATTGCCGGAGTCGGATATTGTTAAAGCGTGCCGAAGGGTTGGTCAACATTTTTTATTTTTTTTGTTTCATTTTCATCTAGGAACAGGGTAATAACTGAGAGCTAGTTATTTTTTATGCGTCAGAAATTAAAAACAGGAGAAAAGAGAAAAAAAGAAAAAACCTCAAATTGGATGCCTACTACATCATCCATTAAGTGAGCTTGAGCAATCTGCAATCTGAACATTTTACTGGTAGCTAGTTGTTTGAACCTGAACACTATACTCTATATTTTCTTACAGTTGTTGGATGAGAGGCAGAGTTTGAATGTGTGGCGATTCCTGGAGGCTATTAACGGGTATGATTACAGTTCCAAAATAGTATTCTCGTATTTCATTTTGGCAATTGCCCCTGTAGATATGTATTATTTCAAAGCTCAGAAAGCGGTTGTTATAATTGTATTCTTGGCTGCACAAGTATGACAGCGCTTTAGCTCAGTATGCTCTGGATAGCAATATACTTGTTTGCTTATAGATATATTTCTTTTTCATTTAACTTCAATTTGGGACCTAACAGGAGACCTGACATAAGTGAAGGGTTGAGAAAATTACAGTGCCGTTCACTTATTTTTGTTGGGGATATGTCACCATTTCACTCGGAGGCTCTCCACATGACTTCGAAATTGGACAGACGATTCAGTGCCTTAGTTGAGGTATTGGAAATAGTTTATTAATCTGTGATAAGGTTATGTAATATTGCAATCGGGTTTAGCTTTACTAGATCTGCTGGTGAAACAACAGGTTCAAGCATGTGGATCAATGGTAACAGAGGAGCAGCCTCATGCGATGTTAATACCGATGGAGTACTTTCTGATGGGATATGGCTTGTACAAGCCATCCAAGCTAAGTGTCAGCCCAAGAAGCCCCTTGAGTCCATCTTGCATATCTCCCGAGCTTTACTCCCCAGAGAGTATGGGTTTAAAATTGAAACCCATAAAGACACGAATTTCTATGGAAATCTAGATGTAGATGGAACGGAGTGAGTGATTGTTGTAGATAAGGAGATAAGAAAATAAGAAATCAATATAGTCATTCTTTCATTTGTAATTAGTCATTTAGTCTCAAGCCTGAATACTTGTAAAGCTCTTCGGTATTGTTGGGGGAGATTAAAGTTCTGGTTAAAATTGTATAAACAGCAAACCTATGCTATCTCCACTTTGTAGTATTTTCTTGCTTTCAGCATCTTATTCGCTGTCGATATGTATAATTGAATTTTTAAAATATGAAGGATTCTTGGAATTTATTACGAAAAAGTAGTCATTCAAAGTATTTATTACATAAATGTAATAAACACGTTTTTATAAAGAAAATATAATTTTAATAGTTGTAATCAACGAAAAGAACAGACCATTTGTTTAAAGTGAAATTTATTTTAAAATAATAACATTTTTTTTTTGTCGGCAATATTTTACAATAAATTTGTATTTTCGCAACACTATAATTTTTAAAAAAAATTAGGTGTATTCTTTCAGTTTTTTTTTTCACATTTATAAATACTTGGTCCACTTGATGAATAGGAAAAAAAATCACTTCTCTTCTAAGTGCTACAGAACAGCACGGAATTTACAATCTAACCAAAACCAAAAGGGCATTTTGGACAGTGAAATAAATTCCATGTTAGCAACTGCAAATCATAATCCATTCTATGAAAGCACATCTTTCAAGATAACGTATCTTCTCCTAAATATTGAACTAAGCACAGCATTATTCACAATTCTGATTTCAGCAGTGTCAAATTACTCACTTGATCCAAAAACATAGTAATAATAATGTCATATTATATTATATTATATGACTATCTTCAACTTCAATTGATATTCAACATTTGACTGTTCATGCTCATCCTGCTTCTGTGACTGCTCTCCAATCCTTCTTCATTTCTACAAGCTTTTCTTCTACTCATTTCAGCATACATTTCTTCTATCATAGGCTTCCATAATCGAACACGTGCATTGATAAACCAATTCGATACCTGCTAAATCAACCATAAATACAACATCATCTCAAACAAAGTAGAAAGGATGTATCTAACAGCAGAGTAACACGTACCTGGCTTCTTGTCAACCCACTTTTTACTGCCAATGAATGCTTCTCTGCATCTTTAGGATACCTGAAATCCATCACATCATATCATATAAATAACTCTGTAATTCATGAATTCAACAACTCTATGTAATTCATTCTATCTTCTTATTTACTTCTCTTATGAGTGTTTTTGCTGAAATTTATCCAAACAAGGCCTCTTTCATAATTCAAAACAACTTAAGTAAGCTCTCTTGTTTACTGAAAGCTAAAAGATGTGAGAACAAGTTTACTGAAAGAAATTCAATATCTTGGAATAAAGAAACTCACGGATGGAGGAAATTCTGAAACATCCAAGCGCGTAGAACTGAGACAGATCTCTCTGGCAATCCCCTTTGGGGTCTCCATAACTGATCTTTTTTCTTCAACTGCTGCAGAGCCCATTGCTTTTGAATGAACGAAGTTTCAAGAGACCATTCCTTCTCTTCTTCTGAACACAAGCTGTTAAAATCTGGTCCCATTGCACGAATACAATTGCTAATCCTCTCTCTCAAGTCCTTGTACAAGAGAGAGATGGTTTGAAGTGCAAAATGTGCATGCATGTGTGGATCCAACTCAGTAGCAGCATGGAATGCAGATGCCACGGTATGAACCTCATCCAAACACTGGCTATATCCATTGTCCACCTAATCATAAAGGGCATTAGTCCATTGCCGTAACTATGTAAAAATCAAAACTTTCACATGTTTGTTTTCCTAAGGTTAATGTATACAATATATGGTTTATCATCTGCAACCATATAATATATTTTTGCCCTTTTTCCATGCATAAACTTTAATTTGGAAAAATGGTAACTGCAAAGCAAGCACATTTGAACATATAATTAAATCAAGACAATAAGTTATGTGCTACTGATGAGTGTAAGAGGTAGCATTTTACCAGTTGTAGAAGCATGAGAAGTTGGGATTTGTTTGAATCAGCTGCATGTCTTTCCGATGGAGATTCTTCTGCATGTGCTCCATACATGGAATTTTCATTCTGATTACTCGCTACCCTTCTCTTTGGTGTGAAAGCTGAAGCTGACTTATTTCCTCCTGCTCTAACACCAGAAGCTGGGTAAGTCATCAGCTCTACATTTTCAAATGAGTATGTGGCAATTTGAGCAAATATCTCTTGAACTCCGGCAAGATATCTGGACCCCAATATTGCTGGTGAAAACTGGACATGTTTGTTGGAACCTAATCTCATACACAGTTCCTTGCTGCTGCAGGAAGGTTGCTCCAAGCCTGAACTTGTTCCATTCATGCTGCGAGATGCGTTGGAGCAGCTCATCTCTGAGCACTGACCAGTAGTTGGAGGAGATCTTGAAAGACTTAGTGACAGTTCTTTACTGCAATTAGAAGAATTATAGGCAAAATTTCCCAAGCTTGCAACATTTGATGATGTCCACCCATTTTGAACCAGGTTTCCTATGGAAGAATAAGCCTGGATCTCAGTCCCATTGGCCTCTGGAGCTTTCAGAAACTTGTTCACATTCCACTTCTGAATACTTGATAATTCATCATAGGCATGATCACCAAAAGTTGCAGCCAAAGGGTTTGACGTATCTTGCCAATTACTGAAGATGTATGGTCCCAGTGCCTCCAATGAACTCATTGAATGAGGCAAAGCTGCTGAACTCTGCAGATTTTCTTGAAGGCCTATTCTATCAGCAAGTGAAGCATCAGAAGCAATTGGCCTTCCTCCAGCTAAATGCTCTTGAATGGCACTGTTGTTAATGGGATTCGAGGCATCTCCTACAATACTCTTTCCTTGTATTGAGACAAATGAATTGGAATCAGCAATTCTAGCTTGGTTTATGAAGCAACCATCTACATGGACATCACTTCTAGGTTCACCTTGTTCTGCAGCAAGAACTGGAATTCCATTTATAATGTGGTTTTGGTTATTGAGGTCAAATGAGTAGCATTGAATCAGTGGCTTCGGTGCTAAATGCTGTGCAATTTCTTCTATGACAGCAGAATTTCTGCCAGGAATGTCCAGTGAAGCACTATACATATTATTCTCCATCTGGGAAATGTAAAAAGAGGCACTTGATACTTCTTCAATAGCCTTTCAAAACACCATTACCTCCAGAGTGGCTTGGTTTTTGTTCAAATTCATGGTTATCTGGACCAGTAGAATCTCCTTCTCCCCTTTCATAGAAGAATTATAGTTATCCCCTTTTTTGGAAGAATCACCTTACTCTCTTGAAGAAAATGGAAATAGCTCCATGCTACAAACATAAAAAGAAAATTAGAACAAGGCAGCAACAAAAACAGCAGTAGAGAACTCTCCTACATTGTGACTTAATTTATCATCATTCCAAACTAGAACACTTACTGAAAGATGAAAGGCGAAATTAATAATAATAATAAAAAATAAGGCTTTTTAACTACTTATGTAAACTAAAATTGACACAAATGATTTGAAGAGAAGAGCCAAGTCAAAAGAAAAACCAAGTAAAACAATCTTATCACCCACCAGAACAAGCTGAGCCATCACTGGAACACTTCTTCAAAGGATGTCTAGTTTCCCTCCAAGAACCTAGAAAACATCAAAAAAAAAAAAGAGCATGAAAAATAAGAAACTGCCTATACTAAGTTCTAAAGGATATAGAGTCATCAAATTTGACCTCAAAGATTACAATTTATAAAGCATAAGCAGAAAGCACGATGGTAAAGACTAATAAGCTAATAAATTCTCTTACAAAAAAACACACACACATACATGTACGTCTTATGTGGTCTTTTTGCAAACAGAAAAAAGACAAGCACCCTAAGAAAACCAAAAGCATGGAAGAGTGTGTAAAGGCTCAAGAAGAAAAGATAGCTTACATAACAAACAAAGAGCGAAAAGAGGTAGATGTTGCACCTAGTGTTGGAGATGGATGAAAAAGGTGTTTGAGATAGATGGAGGGAGAAGGGCCACGAAGGAGTAAAAGCAATAAGGAGAGAGAGAGAGAGAGTGAGAGAGAGAACACAGTAGACATTGGTAGTAGCCTTTGGTGCAGTGCCACTCATTTGTGGTGCAGCCTTTAACGGGCCCTCTCTGATCTCTTTTGTCCTCCTCAGTCCTCACACCTAAACAACAAACACCTATTACTATTTCTATCACTATTATTATCATTTTGTTCAGTCACTGCAAATGCAATGCAACGAAAATATCAGTATTCTCTCTCTCTTTCTCTGATGTTAACAGCAAGGGTGGGGGGCCTCAGAAACACTTTGGTGAAGACCCTTTGGTTTTTTAGCCATTTTTAAACAAGATGCTAACGTGAATAGGAACATGACTCAAATGGGGTAAAGAAAAGCCAAGGCTTTCCTTACACAATGTAACAACAAAGGCACGAGGGAATTGTTTTGACGTGTGAATGAGAGAGAGAAATGGAAAGAACACTGTTATAGGGTTTGTAGTGTAGCTGTTGAATGTACTTTCTTGTGGATAGTAGCTCTCAGACATAGACCTTCTTATGTAAGCATGCCAATTAATGACGACTACTTTTCCTCTCAAAATACCTCCTTCTTCATCATTCATCAACTACTCATTGCATCACTTTTTGCATTTACTCACATATCATATTTTAACATCATATCTATCATCATCCCTTTTTTGTTAAACTTTACACATTATTAAATTGTAAAATTAGATTAACATATTATCACAATTAAGATATATTAGATAATACATTTCAAAATTAATAATATCAACAAAAAATCAGTCCCTGTACTGGAAAAGAATTTATCTTTCAGTACCATAACTTAGATGATGGAGATAAAATAAGAGTATCCATATAAAACCAAACAAAATATTAGAAAAGGATAATATCTATTTTGATTCTCTTAGTTAGTTTTGTTTAAAATAGTTTTCTTATTTTGAGTTGTTTAAATATTATTTTTTTAAGAAAATAATTAAATTTGATTTTTTTTACGACATGTAAATAGTTAAGGGCCTAATATTCATATTAGACAATATTCAATGAGTTGTCATGTGATATGACAATTACTATTAATTAAAAATAATTAGGATTTAAGATTCCTGTTAATTAGTGTTAAATTAATTATTTCTAAATTTTAATTGTGTGCATTACAATTAAATTCTCCTAAATGTTTGATTTTCTTTAAGAACTTTAATTATTTTTGTTTTCTCCACCTTTAGGTACTTTCTGGCAAACAAACTTTCATGCTGGTTCGAGTCTGTTTTGGCACAGAGGAACCGCTCCTTTTTCTCCTTTTGTGGTTTGTTTTAAGGCTCCAAATTGGGATTATATTATAAGTGTCATCCCATGCTCTCATACACTTGTAGCAATTAACTACTCCAGTTTAGACCCAAAAGATTTTATACCTACTTCTTTTAGAAGATCCACATATGAAGAGGTATATATGTCTATAATTTTTCCAGTCAATGGCCACTTGTTATGGGAAAGAACAACCTTCCCTGATGTACTACCACCAATTAAGAGGAAATTGTCTGGGAGACCAAATAAAAAAAAGGAGGTTGGATCCATGGGAGCTAACTAAAGATGACACTTAAATGCGTGTTGGTGGGCACAAAAAAAATGTAACGTATGCCGTCAGAGGGGCCACAACAAAAACAATTGCCCTTTGCGTCCCTAGCCAGCAGAAACAACAGACCAAACAACAAAAACTCAACAATCATAGGTACCTCCAAGTAGCCAATCTCCTGTACCATCATAGGCACCACCAAGTACCTAATTCCCTACAGTATCATAGGCATCACCAAGTCCCCAATCACCCCATCCTCCAATGTTGAGGAAAAAAATAGATTTTAGAAGAAAACCTACTTAGATAGTCATGTATTGTGGTGCAACAACTTTAATTAAGTATTTTGGTTATGTACTGTGATAATGATATTTTTTTGTTGACTTTGATGGTCATGTAAAGTGGTGCAGCAACTTTAATTAAGTATTTTGGTAATATACTTTGATATCCTTTAATTAATATTTATGTCCTTTAATTATAGAAAGCACTTTGATGCATTAATCTGTGTCGATGTTACGTTAACACCCATGTCATCGTCATATATAATAAGGACTATTGTGAATAATTTTAAACCAAATGAGGGACTTATTCAAACATAAAACACTGAATTAAAGTCAATAAAATTGACAATGGTAAATAATACATTACAGGACTGAACCAAAACACCTAAAGGTATCCATTCACGTACACATTGCCAACCTACTTGGAAGAAGCATTACATGAAGCATTACATCAACGTCAACAAAACATACAAAAACACACCCACTTTGCCCACCTAACAACATCAACCTAAACAGAATCTCAAAATCACAAGGTTCGGTGCAATAGAAAGAAACATAGCTACAACTAAAAATTTCATCATTTTCTACAAACCCTTCACTAAATTTTCCAGATCACTAATCCTCCTCCTTTGCCTCGCAATTGTACAATATTTTTCATCAACGTCTTCTTCATAACACCATTTGAAAAAGTTACATGAGCTCCCACTTGAACAATCAGCCTGTTATTCACCAAGTAAGGGAATCTATCAACAAATGCATAAAGTGAAGGGAACATAAACTGAAAAAGGTATATTTAAAACCTTGTAATAAGGACATCCCCAAAAACTTCTACCACCATTTTTGGTAGTTCTCGCGACTTTGGTTACAACAATATCACCACAGTAACAAATAGGAATCAACCCACCTCCCCTCAAACCACCACCATGGGACGAACGCAAAGATCCTTTACTCTATCTATTCGAACAAGATGAACACTCTTGGGAAGAAGCCATCCCTATCTCCTCACAAATCCTAACCTCTTTTTTTAACCTCTATCAAAAAAAAAAATCCCACCTAATCTATTTTTTTCTTACAATTTTAACCTCACTACCATGAAACTGTCACTTAATCACTTAACATTGACAACTCATCAAGTTTAGTCCAAGGGCAACTGTTAGAGAAAAGGACTAACCTGGATAGTTTTTTTAAAAAGTGGAACCAATTGTTATTTTTAAAAAAGATAGGACTATTTTGAACACAACTCCTCTTTTCAGGGACCAAAAGAGATATTAAGTAAAAAAAAATACTAAATTAAAATATTTTTACAAAAGAATGAATTGTTTTGAACAACTAAAAAAATAAAAAAATCACTTTAAATAAAAATTAACTAATATGAAGACCAAAATAGATATTAATAATTTTATTAATTTATACAATATAATCAAAATGAAATTCTTAAGAAAAAAATTATAAATGAATTGAATATTTTAACCTATTGATATAATTAACATAATCAATCATTAGTACAAGTCAACAATGTAAGAACTTAGAATTTTTGTCAACACAACATGAGGACATGTGGCAACAGAAAATAAGGGAATAGCTTTTAAAGTTAAAACCTCATTTTTAGTTCAAAAGAAAAAGCTGAATTCTTTGAACTTTTCTCTTTGCCTGGAAAACGAACCTCTCCAAGCTCTCTTGCTAGTTTTGCTTTCTATTCCAAAATCCTGCAGATTTAATCCCCTAAATTCCTCCTTGCAGCTGTCTAAAGCGATTGAACACCAAGACCTCCTTTTTCTCCGATCAATTTCTGTTTTCGAAGAANGGGTAAGTTGCTCTCTCCTTTTTCCCCATTCTTGAGCATTAGAACATACAATCTTANGATTTCATGCGTCTTTGGACTCTTCCTTTCAAATTTCTTTTCAAATTCAACTTTGAGAAACGCCTTGATCACTAATTTCGTGATCTATAGGGTTGGAGGTAAATTCGGAATTTTGAGGAAACATAGAAGAAGCATTGAGTTGTTCTGTTAGAATCCAAGGTAAGGGAAGCTAGATTCATCTTTTATTGTAGAATAGTAAGCTGTTTGTAAGTAGATTTTGTGTGTAAAGAATTTAATCAATGCATGCAGAAACTTTTGTAAAATGTTAAGTTAAAGTGTGTTTGAATGCATTATGTTTATGTTCTGAATTTGTGAACTTTAGCCTATGTTCATTGTAAACACATATGTTCTGAATTATGGATGTGTTGTGACTAGGGTAATGTATTAGAATTAGAAAGAATCTGTGAGGGAGAGACTAGACAGAGTTTTAAGCAAAGAGTAATATTTCAAGTGTTCTAGGAAATCAAATTTAGNAAGTAGGGTAGTGAAATTTTAAGTTAGGGGTTTAGANCTGAATTGAACCTTNGTNGTAGCTTAGACAAACCAATTATGACTTGTAGGCAACATCAAAAGAGTCTGAAACCGTTTCTAAGTAGTATAATTCAAATTGAGTCTCTAAGAGAATTAAGTTGAGTTTTTGATTCAAAATCTCTGCATAGTAA
>NC_028356.1:33697440-33713505 GCF_000741045.1 Vigna radiata var. radiata | reverse complement strand
TATTTTTTTTTTTTTTTCTAAATAACTTGTTTATTCATGTTTTTTAAGTCATTATTCAAAAATAACTATCTCATTCATGTATTTTTCTAATTTTAGTTTAATTTAATATTATTTATATTTTTAACCGATTTATATTTAAAAATTATAAATTATAAATTTATAATATTACTTAGTTAAAAAATATTTTATAAAAATTATTATTCATACTAATTTAATTTATTAAAATTAAAATTAGTAAAATCTTGCATTTTAATATTTTACAATATCAAATAAAAAATTACAAAAACTTAGCCTACATGTCCGCATTGACGTTCCTATTTGTAGACATATAAATAGAAAGATAAAATTAGACTAATTATAAAAATAAAACTAATAAAACTGTAAATACTAAAAGTGCTCCCAATAAAATTAATTTAAAGAGACCATAAAGGCTGTGAACGGCTTAATTTTTTTTATTGTTGGTTTCATGTTTAAAAGTTGGATAAATTTGTTCTTATAATTTAATAAAGTGTATAATTTTTATTTCAATCTGTTTAATTTTATTAAAATAATTTATTTAAGTTTTAGATGAAATCGAGGAAGGAAACACGCATAAACTTTAATTGTTCCCTGTTTCGGTTTCAATCTTTGAAAGTATAATGAATAAAAAAATAGTGATGTTCCTAATGCAGCATTCCGTCTATAATGGAAGAAAGTGGTGTAGAAAACACATTATTTTATATTTTATATTCGAATTAAATAAATAATTCAATATCTATTATAAATTTTACTTTTATGATTTTTAACCATCATAATTTTGGCAACATGCTGGATGAGAAAAATAGAGAAATTGTAAATGAAAATAATTTATAATTTTTTTAAGATAAGATTAATATCTAAATGTTTATACTAAACAGAAAGGTTAAGTAATTTGTGTTTCTTTTGTTTAACATATTTTTTCCATATAATTAAGAAAAACTCTACCCAAAAACATTTAGCATGTGCAATGAAAATAAGTTTTACTCATGTATTATTTTTAAATATTTTATGAAAAAATGAGATGAAAATAGTCCTATCTGACATTTAAATTCACTTAATAATTACAAAACAGTAATAAACAATATATAAAATTCAGAATTATTTAACAAGTGAAATCATAAAAATAGAGGGTGTCCTTTTGCATATATTGTGGGATTTTAGTTTGTGTGTAGCCGTTGTGGTGCTCTCTTCTCTGGGCTGAGGATAATAATAAATATATACTTTACTTTTTTTTTGGCCAAGTTTCATACTTCGTAATACTTTATATTTTAAAATTTTATAATACAATATTATTTGAATAATACCATAAATATTTTTATATCTTGACCATGTAATGCAAAATGATGTAAAATATATGAATTCAAAGTTTCATTTTATAAAGGTGTATAATGAGAAGAAAGAGGGTAACCTTTTAGATTTATGCAAAGGTGCAATGATCAAAGTGGCAGATATTTTCAACACTATTTGGATGGTACAAAGTTATTAAAAGAATCAAATTTAAGGGATGTGTCAAAGTTAAAAACAATTAATTAAACTTAATATTTTTAATAGAGTTGTCAAAACGGGTAACTTGGTTTGACTCGCTACGGGTTGGTCATTTAGTGAGTCAATCCAATCCGGCTTATTTATTAGCAAGTCAAAAAAATTTGAATCCGGTCCGACACATCACAGGTTGGTGGGTAGACAGGTTAACTCACTAGCTCATTTAATTATAACTTTTAAATAAAAAAATTACAAACTTTCTATAATTCAAATCTAAACAAATTTCACTCCTGATGAGTGTTTGATTAATTTTGAAAATAGGAAACTTAAATAATTTTTTCAAACAAAAAAATTAATAAATATCTTTTTATAAAATTAAAATTAAATTCTAATAAAATATAATTAGGTAGGTGGGTTGGTGGGCCAACCCGGTCCACCACGGGTTTCACCCGCATGAGCCGGTTGAAATCTAACCTGCATAAAAAAAAAATACAACTTTTTTAAACTCAATCCATCTCATACCTGTGGTGGATCGGATTGACTCGTAGATTGTGACCCATTCTGACACTTCTAATTTTCAATAATTAATCATGAATATTAAGCTTCACAATATTTTCTTTTGCATACTCATGTTTTGTATTTAACACTTTATAATGTTTTTCCATCTTATACTTCCTTGCTTATCGTATGTTTCAATTATGCAAAAGAAGAGTTAGTTTTTTTTATCTCTTTAAAATTTTAACCAAGTGAAGTGATGACCTTTTTAATTTTTTTCACCGGACTTCTTTTTCTTGTTTATGTATACATTATTTCTAACTATTTTCTTAAACTATTTAATTATTTGTTATTTTTTTCACAAATACATAAACTAATTAAAATATATGTTTCTTCAATCAAAATTCAAATTATAGTAAGCCTTTTCCTGTTCTAATTTTTTTTTTAGAGTTTTGAGGTTTTGCTGATTCTATCAGTTGAGAAACATTATTTAAGTATTTGGTATTATTTATTTAATTTGCATTAAATTGTGAGATCGAAAGTGTTTAGTTATTTATGTTATTTATATATAATTAATTTGTTATATTTAAGATGACATATTATACTTAGAATATATATATATATATATATATATATATATATATATATATATATATATATATATATATATATATATATATTATATACGGTCAACAATTAATTGGGTAGTTAGTCTTAATATATTTTGAAGTAATTTATTTAGGAATCAGATAACCATCACAGTATTTTCTATTCTCGGTCTTTTCTGTATAATTTCTTTGAGTACGTTGGTTTTAACAGTGGTATCAAAACTTTGATTTTCAAGAATCTTTGATAGGTAACTTAGAAGAGATGAAGAAGCTATACAAGAAATACACAGAGAGGGATAGATAGAACTAAGATGATTCTCATTCAAATAAAATTTAATGGAAGTAATACCGTAAACACTATATATGCAACAGAGAAGAAACAAACTAACTATCATTTTGACAATTATATAAGTTGGATTAGAACAACAAATCATCAATAAAAGATATGAATCGATCGATAATTTTTCTAATAATAATCAAACTTAGTGATAAAATATATTTATAGATAAAGTATGTTTATTTGTTATTAGGTTATAATTAGTTTAATGCTAACTAAAAACTCATTCCAATATAAATTTAAGATAAAAATATAAATGACTATATTTATTATATTATCAAGAGTTAATCTTGCATACCATATAATCATATATAGACTAAAACATCGAAATGATTTTTGTAAGTAACTCCACTTTACAGTCTAAAAAAAAGAAAATATGAAGACTTAGATTATAAAACAATATATATTTATATATAATTTATAAAAAGGTATTTTAAACTATATGTCGGTGAGTCTCAAAATATGTATGACTACATATATAATGAAGCGGAGTAGGAGTAGTGTGTTTTTATAGATAAACAAAGAAAAAAAAAAGTCAAAATATCAAATCAAGAAAAGTAGGAGTATTGTCTGATTTTCTTCTGCATTTATCCTCTTTGTAAATTTCTTCACTATTTTTTGTTTTGTTTTGATCCATTATTATTGGTTGGCTTATTAAATGGTACAAGAGACAACCTCTCATAGGGGCATCAAATGTACCTATGTTGTTTCTTCCTCAAAAACCGACAAACGTGTACCTTATTAAGTCTGAATAAACCTTATACTAACATATTAGGAAACTTTTTACATAATTTTAGAAAGAATTATCATACCTTCTTTTTATAGGGAGGTGCAAGAAGAAACGCATGAAGGTGTAAGAAAAAACAACACAGGCCCATTTTGGATCTATTCCAACACTACTTACAAAACCAACCTTATCTAATGATGTCATCGTAGGTTTCATAAAAGCTTCATCTTGAATTGAAAAAGACAAAACCTAAACAAAGGAGCTTTTCACATTCATTTTTCATACTCACATGTTTCTCAAGTTTAATCACGATATTTTTCTCTCTTTTTCTCTCTTTTTCTCTTCTTTACTTTGAACAAGGTTTTGACATTTAAGCTCTAACTCAACTACCATCTACCTATCTTCTTTTCTCTCTTCAACATTAATCAATGCTACCAACTTTACTATCTAATGCCATTTTCACTATAAGCTTTACAACAAATAATTATTTTCATTTTTCGCCTAAGAAATACTTCCAATAACCAGTTAGTGTTCATAGGCCCAGTCCAACCCACTAAGAAATACCACGTAGAACCCCATGGCGGGTTTTACTTTCTGCACCCCTCAAATTTTCCAAAACACTAGGTGAACACATGAAATACATTTTAGAATATTTTTTTTTATCATTTTCTCTCTTCTTCCTCCGCTGCAATGTTCCTCCTCTCTTCTTCCTCTATAGCGGCATGACATTGAAATGACAATGATGGTAATTGTAAAGGGTGTTTGAGTCTTTTTGTCTTATTGTGAGGTGTAGTTAATAATTGTGGGAATGCAGAAAGAAGTAGCTTCAAATATTCATTAGATTCCAACCATTTTTCTATTCCATCTAATCAATTGAATTTAAAATTGCAACATATATAAAACCCAATTAACCCCACAAACTTATCTTCCTCTTCATCATTAACCCAAAAAATGAAAATAAGAGAGATGAAATGAAAGTAATCATATTCCAAATTAGCATGCAATAATACTCTAATGATCATGGAAGGACAAATAGAGTCCAAATGCGTGTTTGTTTCTCCATTTTGGTACAAAATTGAAAAGAAGAACACTAATTAATTAACCTACCTACCCCATTTTCCTAAGCAAATCTAAGAATGTTGTTGATACCGTTGAATGATTTTTAACACAACAATACCAAAATCCTTAAATTTGCAAACATACCATACATGTTAACCGTTTCTTGTTATTGTTCATGCATGGATGAAGAAGAAGCCATGGCCACCACCCCAAGTTTCTGAAGGTTGAGTTTGACCACAGTGTCCACAAACATCTTCGTATCTTCCTCCGTATTCCCTTCGGGTATGTCTACGATATACGATTCCAATACGATGGTGTAAACCCTACCCTCTTTCCTGAACTCGTTGACCGACGTAACGGAACGGTAGTTCTTGAGTCGGTGCTCGCCACCAACCACCCTAAAGCTCAGCACGTGTTTTTCATCGTCCAAAATCTCGAGTCTCTCGGTGCTCGTCGACGCCGGAAGACCAGAAACAACGGTTACTTCTCTTATGCTTCCGACGCCACCGTCACCTCTCATGTTGCACCCTTTGATGAAGTGCTTGTACTTCTGAGGGTTCTCGAAGCTTCGCACGAACGGCCAAACCGTGCTCGCCGGAGCATCGATGCGGTAGGATATTATGGAAGAACATTTGTTGGGACAGTGTTCGAAAAGATGGTATTTTTTTATCACAGGTTCTAGTTCCGTTTCTTCCTCAGCTGTTAGGCCTTGGACATGGTGCTGGGTTGAAGCCATATGATGTTTTTTTCGTGTGTTGCTGTGAACTTTTGATGTTTCATGCATAAGGAAGAAGACATTGATGATATATACATGGACATGAGAATTTAGAATCGATGTGTATGGTTGGTTATGTATGAAGTTTTTGTCTTTTTTGTTTTATTATGTATTATATGACACTACAACATCATTTGCTACGTCACGACCATGTTAAATAATTTGCAAAGAAATTATTTTATTTTATTATTGCTTCTGAAGAAAGACAGAAATGTGAAGGAAAAAATATATATATTAGATGGGTAATGATTTTTTTTTTTTGAGTTTGAATTATAGTGTGTTGTGTCTCCCCATATGTATGTAATATTCTTACTTCATATGTAAGGTAGCATTTTCTGGTTGGACCTTAACTTTAGCTATATGAGGAAATGTGTTGTATTTTTAATTACTATTTACTGAATTCGCAGCTTTGTCTTATGGTGATTTGAAGTGGATTCGGTGATGCTTTTGAGTTTTTTTTTTTTAATTTTTTTAATTTAATTTAATTTTTGTTTTGGCCACTAGCTAGTATTCATATTAGGACAGGTTTGTAATAAATTGTGCGTCATGTTGACCTTTGACTTTCAATTTAATTTTTTTTTCCTAAAAGTGATGCATATGTTAGATATGTCAAAAGCATGGAGTAGTTTGTTTATTCCGATTATTTAATTAAGCCATTTTTTTAATATAACCTCTATACCTACCCATAGAAACAGTAGACGACTAATTATTAGTAGCTTCTTTTTATATATTTTATTTCACAACTCACAATTCTGAAATAGACTAACTCTAGTTCACATTAGATCAAATCAATTTTGGCAACTCCATATTTCTCCCAATAAGAGGAAACTCATATCTTACAAACATCAACCGATTTAAATATAGTGTTTTTAAATGTTATTTAAATCTTAAAGTATGTACTAATTCGAGTGACTTCATGAAAGTTTTTTAACCTAATTGTTGAATATTAAAAAATCAATTTTTTTAAATAAAGAAATATATATATATATATATATATATATATATATATATATATATATATATATATATATATATATAATATAAATTGAAATAGAAAATATAATAAAATATATAATTTATTCTACATTCAAAATAACCGTGTTTGGATTTTAGTTAACACACCCATTAAAAACAAAATTCATTATAAACTTCAATTGACCTTAAAGCTACAATTTTTCTTTGACCCAATTAATTTTAACAATCCAAACACACACCCTAATATACTTTATATATATATATATATATATATATATATATATATATATATATATATATATATATATATGTCATGTGAATGTTGATAAGATAAAGCATGAGAGTTGATAGTAAAAAGAAGGTTTAGGGTTTGAGTGTTTGGAGTGGGAAAAGGTAGAAAGATTGAGAAATCATGTGAGAAAGTGTTATCCTCGTGATGTATAGCTTCAGTTTGCAGGATTCTCCATCTCTCATGGACCCACTTTTTCCTTCAATACTCAAACAAGAGAGAGTGATTAATCTCAATTCTCAAAGTGTTTCTTCCATGCAAAGGTTTTGCATGTGTGTCGCCACCTGTTTGCACAAATGTCACCACCACCATAATTAAATTGCTTCAAAGCAACACCATCTATATCAGTATAAATATAATGACTTCTCTGCTTTTCATTTTACAGAATATTCAAATTTTGTATTTACTCAGAAACTAGGCTATGCTTGGTTTATCATTCCAACCTTATTGAAACACACATTTTCCACTTTCCAATAAGAAAAATGCTGTTGCAAACACACACATTATATATTAATTTAAAAAACACTCATTATAAAGATTAAAATCATATTTGGATAATTACTCTATTCTTATTTTTTAAGATTTTATTGCCTGGTTTAAAATAATCCTTACATTTTCCTTGTTTTTTTAACTTACATGAAACATTTGAAATATAAATGACCCCAAACTAATAGAATAGCACTAATGAGGACAATAATTAAGGTGAGAAGTTGTGAGAAATTCGAGAAAAGCTATGTTACTGACACTGTTGGAGTCACTTGTGCATGTTTTTTTGCATTTGTCTATTCCTTAATGTAGGAATTTTACTACTATTTCACTTTTATTAACATAATCAATTTATAGTAAAGTAATAAATAACTTGTTTTCTTAGGAGAAGATCTATATTATAAAAATGAATATTGAAGGTTCTGGAATTGGGAAGCAACCTAAGCTTTGATGGTCCCAATGGTTGCACATCGATATTTGTGTGATGTTAGGGTTACCACTTAAAAACTCTTCTAAATGTCAATTATTATCTCCATTCATTCACTAATAAATAAATATTAACAATACCACATTTTATATAATATGTGATCATTAATGTTAGAGAGATGATTATATTTTCTAAACATTACAAATTATTATCTTTTAGATAGTTTGTAGAGTAATGTGTTGAAGATTTCAACTTAAAATAAATTTATAATATAATAATGGATATAAATTTTATTTAAATTAATTTATAAGATTGACTTAAATTTAAATATTATTTTTCAAGACAATATCATATTTATTTAAAAATTTTATTTTAATAAAATTTACTATTTATAAAGTTTATTATATTTTTTGTTATTGATTATTATTAGACTATTTATAAATATTTGGCATCATATTTAATATATAACTGTAAAGAATTAAAAATAAAATAAATTTATAATATATAATTTTTAAGAATTGAATTAGATTTAAATTTCATTTGATTTTTTTATTATCTCTATTTTATTAATTTCATGATATCTTTAAATTGGGAATTCATTTAAAATTTACTATATAGAAAACGTCAGATGATATAACAATGTTTCTTTCTCCTGTTTATGTTTTTTTTTTCTGTGTAAAAAGTTAATTATAATGGGCCTAACTCAGTCCAGCTATAAATATATTAGCCCAACGCGCACTAATCAATTAACATATATAATTTGAAAAATGAAAAAATAAAATGGTATTAATATATAATACATAGTCAATATATAAGAGAATATATATCTTCATTACTGTAAGGTATATTGTGAAACTCTGAAAACAAATCCATAAGTGAGACGAAATAGAACTACCACATATTATTTTTATTAATTTAACTATTAATATAAATAAATAATTTAGAATGAACAAATTCACTATAAATGTATCATTAGTAACTTAATGAGTAAAAATTAACAAATCTCCAATTACAATTATGTTTCTTCACTCAACTTACTAATTTTCCAAGTAACTGTTATTGTTACCTGTTAACAAGGTATCATATAAAATGTAATGGACTCAAAGCACATTAATTGCTATATCAATATAGACCAAACTTAATCATGTTTCTTATTTAAAATTTAAATAAAAAAACTAATTAATTTTCCTACATAATTAAAAAGTATCAGTGTATTTTTTTTTTCTTTCTAAAATGTCTTTTATTAAAACATAATAGGGAAAGTAAAAAGAAGAATAGTTAAAATATAAGCTTAATTAATTAAAAATATTTATAAAATGATACATATCATTAAACAAAATAAAATAATTCAAATATTCTCATGTTTAAGTCTATTAAACTGTTTTTCTTCTTATTCTTATAATTCAATTCTTATAATTCAATCCGAAGGAAATATATTAAATGGAATTTAAATAGTAAGTCTTCTTTTAGTGAATTGTTACTATAATTTTAAATAAAAAAATATTACTACATAAAATTACTCTATACTATTATAATTTCAAATAAAAAAAATTATCATATCACCATTTTAATAAGACTCAAAATCTATACTAGTAATTTCTTTAGAAAAGGTCATTAAAAATAATTTTAATATTTATTATTTTCTATAAATAAATTGTTTTTCAAAAAGAATATTTATGTTCAAATTATATCATTTCTTTATTATAATATTTACCTAAGATTACATGTTGACTTTGAGATATGAACTTGACAAGATGTCAACTGTTTTAAATTGATATACCATGTTAGTTTTAATAAAAAAGAATATATTTTTATAAGTGCGTTGATCAATAATTTTGTTAAAATTGACAAAGTTTATAACTATTTGATATAAAAACAGTTTTATTTGACAAAGTCATGGGGTTCTACTCGACCACACACAAGGTTAGTCCGTTACCGCGGAATAGACCTCTAGTGATAGCGCCTACCCTAGGACCTCCTCCTACTCCCACCACACGCGTCAATCCTCTCTAAATGAGAATGAAGACCGTTGGAGTGTTAGGGATAACCCCCCATATGGAAGCCTCTCACATTCATTCAATACACTAACTGATCTCACCGAGAGATCTTAATTTCATATTNANTNCGACCACTTTAAATCACATGATATTCCTCTTGAATCAATAATGTACCTCATAAACCACTTTGATTCATTAAACATAAAATTTCATAGTCATTCAAGTGCATTCTTACTATATCGTCTCGTACCAAACCCATACACCATCATAAAACATCAACCATGTCATAAAAACAACTCATACATTACATACTTTCACAAAACCATAACTTATTAACACAAATTTCTTTAGGACTTTTAATTATCAATACTTAAGTAATTCAAACAGCTTGGAGACCCTCACCAATGGCTCTGAAAGGATAAAAAACCCCCAGAATGACCTAAAGAACGTTCAAAACAGACATCCGGAATCCCCCAAACTATCAAAAACAAAAGCAATAGCAGAAAAGGGCGCCCATCACCCTTTAGGGGCGCCCGGGCGTCACATTTATGTTGGAAACAACAGGAAAGGACGCCCAACGCCCTTTTGGGGCGCCCAGGCGTGGATTCTGCATAACTCACCCACTCTCATTTCGTTTTAGGCCTTTTTAGGCCTTTTTATGCCTTTCTTCCATCCCTAATTCATCCTACAGGTTGAATTAAACTTGTTTAAGTGATCCTAACTCTTTCTAAACACATTATGAAGTATTTATGCATTGTTTTAGACTCTAAAATCTCCAATTTCACAACTTAAAGACTCAAACCAAAATTTACCAATTAGAAATTGTTTTTAGCAAATTTAGCACTTCAAACAAGTCTCAAATGACTCAATCAAGTTGTCCTCACTGCCCACTTACACCCTAGACCTCAATTACTCAAAAAACACCCTGTCACTTCCTCTAAATTCACTCAAAATACTAATTTTCCTCAACCTAAAGACCCAATTCAACTTCTATCATTTAGACCCTCATTTTTACTTCCCTGTGAAACGACAGGGACGTATTCATCAGTATGCGCATTGTTACCGTTGCCAACTCTCTCAAATCACTCCGCAGCCTCCACTTTCTCAGAATCACCTCTTTTGCCCCCCTTCAGTTCAAGGGTAAGCCAAACATCTCTTCCAATTTTCTTATTTTCATTCTTCAATTCCATACTTATGATGACAAAAACGATGATCAATTATTGTGTATTTTCCCACAGACAAACAACAGTTTGAAACACAACCAAGCATCGCCACCTATTCACCGGATAATGATCACACAGTTGGAAAATCAACGTTGGCGATGGACCTCGCCTCTCTACTCAAGGAACCGAGGCCGAAACCGAAACCCAGGAGTCGGATGGAGCTTAAGCGGATTTTCGAGCTCCGAATAAAAAAACGGTTCAAGGAGCAACACACCAATGGCAAGTTCCACGTCCTTATGAAAACCGTGATTTCCAACGCAGAAACCCTTCGCGATGCTTACAACTACATCAGGATCAACTCGAACACCCTGGACGCGACTTCGAGTTCGAGCCACGACGCTTCATTTTTGGATGACCTAGCTGAAGAGCTCGGGAGAGGGGATTTCGACGTGTCTGCAAATACGACGTCGTTCTCGACTAGGAGAGGTTCTGTGAACAAAGAGATATTAGTGCTTCCCAATTCGAGGTTGTGGTTGTGCTGGAAGCGATGAGAATAACTTTGGAGGTTCTATACAAGCCGCACTTCTCGAAGATCTCGCATGGCTGCCGGAGCGGGAGGGGTTGTGCCGTTGCGTTGAAGTACGTGTGCAAGGGTGTTTTGAATCCTGGTTGGTGGTTCACAGTGCTTGTGGTTAAGAAATTGGATGTTGTTGTTTTGGAAAAGCTGATTTCCATAATGGAGATAGAAGATCCTATTTTATATGGTTTCTTTCGGGCCATGTTTGATGTTGGAGTGTTAAATCTAGAGTTTGAGGGTTTTCCTAAGGGGCATGGTCTCCCATAAGAAGGGGTTTTTGAGGGTTTTCCTACGTATTGTCATTAAAAATGAGAAATCAGGGTTACGTAGTTTTAGCTGAAAGATTATTCGTTGTTTAGAAAAAGATGTTTTGTGTTTTGGTGTTTTTACAAAAAAGGGAAAGGTTTTAGCACAAGGCCTACATGAACGGTCGCACGTGTGCTTAAACCTTTTAAAATAATTTTTGTTTATTTTTGAAAGAAGAAGAAAAAGGTTTTCAACACAAGGCCGACGGAATGGTCGCACGTGTGCTTAAACCTTTTGAAATATAAATTTGTTGATTTTTTGAAAGAAGAAGAAAAAGGTTTTCAGTACAAGGCCGACGGAATGGTCGCACGTGTGCTTAAACCTTTTGAAATAATTTTTGTTAATTTTTGAAAGAAGAAGAATAAAGGTTTTCAGCACAAGGTCGACAAAATGGTGGCACGTGTACTTAAACCTTTTAAAATAAATTTTTGTTGATTTTTTGAAAGAAGAAGAAAAAGGTTTTCAGNACANNGCCGACAGAATGGTCGCACGTGTGCTTAAACCTTTTGAAATAATTTTTGTTAATTTTTGAAAGACGAAGAAAAAGGTTTTCAGTACAAGGTCGACATAATGGTTGTAAGACCCTAAAAAAAATAAAAAATTATAGAGTAAATTTAATTAGTTATAGTCCCTTGTTGGTTTAATGGTTGAGTTTTAAATTTTGCTTAATAAATAAATTATTTATTTGTTTTATTAATTTATTTAAATTTTTCCTGTAAGTTAGAAATTGTTGTGTTTTGGTTACTAATTATTTTATTATCATACGTTAATAGGAATTAAGATGTGGTGCAAAGAAAAATTATTGGTGGGGCCATTTTATTCATTTAAAATTATGGTTAGTAACCATGTGAGTGAAACAAGATGGGAGAGTTAGTTTTTTTTTAGTGATTCTTGCCGAAAAGAAAGGTAACAAAAGGAGTGCAACGTTAGAGTTAGTGGAGTTATGGGAGATTAGGAGAGAGGATTATTTTCTGTTTATAAATTGGAAAACAGAGAGAAAAGAAAGAGGGCATTGTGAGACAGTGGCTGGAAAATCCAAAGAGTAGTTTGAAGTTATTGAGGCAAGAACGAGAGTTGGAAGGAGGTGAAAGTTTTGGCTGGAAACCTTGGGTAAAGAAATGAGTCTAGGATCATTCAAGGTAAGGGAAGCTAACCATGGTTTTGTGTTGTTTTTCTTGTGCTTGTCCTTCCGTTGTAGTCTATGCATGCTCTGTATCAATGCTCATTGCTGCTTGGTCCATATGTGATGAATGTTGTGATATATAACTTTATAAACCTATGATATANCACTAGTGTAAGATTGGGTGATACAGTTTCTATAGATAAGATTTGATGAAGATGCACTGTGCCATATATGTATGTATATATATTANGTAGTAAGTGCACAAATTTAATCTCTCCATGATTAGGGTTTCGCATGATCTAGTAGTATTCGAGTTTACTGTTGTGGTGGGAATCTATGCTTATACATTGTATGGTGTTATTTAGTTGGATAGTGAAGCAAACTGCGACTGGGGTAGTAAATGACAATGACTCCTGGCTTAGAGACTCTGAAGAAATAGTACTAAGATGGATAATGTAGGTTAAAATTNTTGAATCAGTAGTGTTGGGCATTTGTTTTGGGCTAAGAGTATTTCTTTTGTCTAATAGTTTTAACATACTATAGTAGGCTTGTTGTGATACTATCGTATTGATGCATGAGAGTGAAGAACCATTGGGAAGATAGTTTGGAGGGTCGAACGAAAAGTTCTGCTAAGAAAATTTAGTCTTTTCTTCTAGTTTATATTGTTACATGTGTTTTGTTTTTATATATACCAGTGCACACATATCTTCTCTGCATTGTCTGGTATGTTCTACGTAATTTATCCTACGTTAGTGTTTTTTTTTAAAGAATGTTATATACTCCTGCAGAAAAAGTTACTTTTAGATTTAACGTGATCTTGCTGTTGCTTATTTTTTTAAGAGGATTTAACGTGATCTTGCTATTGCTTATTTATTCTATTGGAGTTTTCTTTAAGCACCATAGTTATCCTATTTTGGAATAGGGTATATTAATGATTTGAAAGCATATAATGAGACTATATTTTGGAAGCTAATGCATATAATAGGTTATGGTGTATTAGAATTATTTATGAGTTAGCTTTGATATGATATTTTATTATTTATAATGATATTATATTAGGTATGCTATAAATGATATTATATTAGGTAGGTTTATATACGTATTCTATTATAATTTTAAGAAGGATATTTTCTTATTTATTGTTAATGATATGATATTATGCAGGTTTACAAACGCATTATATTAGATATATTTACTAATGATATTTTATTAGTTATGAAAGAGGTTTTGTGATTTTATAAATGTTATTTTATTATGTAGTGCAGACATGTTAATGTAATAAGTTCCACCGTTTATTCCTTTAGCAAATTTTCTTGAATTCTTAAATCGATTATGTGGGGTCCTTTTGTCCTTTCTTTTTGTAACGTCAAAGCAATAATGGAGACAATGTGTATTTAGGTATAGTAAATTTTGTAACGGTTGTATACTGATACGGGAGAACAAAATATGTTAATTCAGAAACGGTTACGGGAGATGTAGGTGCACGAGTATGAGTTCTACAGAGTATCAATTCGCTGGTTCGTTTCTAGTTCAGCAGTGATGCGAGTATTGTTTATTAGTTTTGATATTTTTTTGTTATGACTTTACTTGTGATAGGATATTCTGGGTTGACAGAAAGGCATGTTAGGGTGATAAAGAATGTGTGATAATGATAATACACTAGTAGTACTTTTAATATAGTTGTACTCTCATTATGTTGGTGTAAAAATTGAGGTAATACCTTTCCTCTTCCGAGAGGGTAGAAAGGTAGGTCTCTTCGTCTATATGAGGCGGTAGAAGAGGCAAGGTTCGAGTGTCACTCTTTCCTCTTTCGAGAGGGTAGAAAGGGTAGGATGTCTCGCCCGTAGGTTTTCCAATCGAGCTGAGTATAGTGCCCGTTGTGAAAGTAGCGGAGTTTTTACTCATAAGTCTTGAGGAGCAGGGGAGATAGATCTGAAGCTGCGGTGGAGGATGACTCGAACTATCCTGTTTTGGTGAACAGGTGTCCTGTTTTGGTGAACAGGTGTCCTGTTTTGGTGAACAGGTTTTATATGAGAGAGTACAAAGAGACAGTGTGTATCTTCTGTATTTATTGGTTTTGGTGTACTTAATTGAATACGTCATGTTAACCATATCACTTTGTTTATTAGTAATTGATGTGTTGTTGTTGTATTTGAATATGGTAGCTTACCTTTATTGTTTGTGTATGAATGCGATGATCGTATAACTCGTGTTGTTATACGGGAGCAGATGTTGATACAGATGTTCCAGTTGATCATAGAGCGAAAAGAAGTCGGGAATGGAATGGGGAAAGATTTTCTTTGTTTTTGAACATTTTCAGTTAAATTGAATTATGTTATTTTGCTTTCAGTTGACTTGGAAATTACCAGTTTGTAGTAAATTTCCCTTTAATGGGACTATGATGGTTATTGTTTATTTCCTCAGTCTAAGATTTATATGAATGAATTATTTTGTTTTTGCTATCAAAAGAATATATTTTTTTTTCCATAACTATCAGAATTGGGATGTTACAATGGTCGCACGTGTACTTAAACCTTTTAAAATAAATTTTTGTTGATTTTTTGAAAGAAGAAGAAAAAGGTTTTCAATACAAGGCCGACGGAATGGTTGCACGTGTGCTTAAACCTTTTGAAATATATTTTTGTTGATTTCTTTTTTAAAGAAGAAGAAAAATGTTTTCAACACAAGGCCGACGGAATGGTCGCACGTGTGCTGGACCCCTTTTAAAAATATTTTTATTGTTTTAATATTTATTTAAAAGTAGATAAAGTAAAATAAATAGGTAAAAAAAACTAAAAAAATAAAGAGTAGAAATAAACTAAAAGTTAAAGTAAAAAGGTGTGTGGTGGTGCTTAAATAAGAGAAATGGGTGTCTAAACCTAATTTACTTTTGATAACATATTGGGCCTAAGTCCAAGGAAGAAAAAGTGGTAAAAATGAAAAAGGTGTTTCATCCTACACCTCCAAGCCTTCATCCTGCATCTCCAAAAATTTCACTTTTGACCTTCTGACAACTAATCTTNCACCTCTAACTTTTTCAAAAAGTTTCATTTTTAACTCTAATAAATATCTTTTCATATTTTTTCTCTTTCTTATTAAAAATCTNCACNACNTTAATAATAATTTAATTTAATTTAAAATTCAAATATTATTTAATATAATTTTATATTTTAATAATTATTAAAGTATGATTTATATTATAATAATAATTATATTAAGTA
>NC_028356.1:33671643-33697030 GCF_000741045.1 Vigna radiata var. radiata | reverse complement strand
GTTAACATATTTGTTAATCAGATAGGAAAATCCGATAATCATATACTTCGGATACGGATATCCGATAAATAGTTGTTTTTAATTTTTTTTATTTAAATTTAATAATTATTTAATTTATTTAATATTTTAATATAATTTAATATATTTTTAATATAGTAAATCAAATTAATTATTACTATTTTAATTATTATTTTTATTTTAATTATTTAATATAATTATTATTATAATATAAATCATATTTTAATAAATTATTAAAATATAAAATTATATTAAATAATATTTGAATTTTAAATTAAATTAAATTATTATTAAGGTGGTGCAGAGTTTTTAATAAAAAAGAGAAAAAATATGTAAAAATATTTAAAAGTGGAATTTTTGAAAGTATAGGATGAAACACCCAAATGAAAAATAGGAGATGCAAACTTAATCTGTTCCTAATAGCAGAGTTGGGCCTAGGCCCAAATGAAAAAGGGTATGACCAGCGGAAATTGGTGGTGCAGAAGCAAGCAAATATTTTTTCTCTCGTTTTTTGGTTTGGCCCTCGTAGGTCCAGCAAGGCTCAGACAGCAAACAAAGGGTGCAGCAAAAGGTTTTTTTTTTTTTTTTTATTATACATTATTTTTTTAAAAATAAAAAATAAACGGCCAAACCAGGGGAATCGCCTCCGCTGCACGCACAACGCCACCACCCGACCGGCCACAGCTCCCGTCCGGCAAGCCCTAGCGTCGCCGGCGTCACTCTCAAATCGCCGGCAGCCATCCCCTGAAGCCACCACCGTCAACCCCTTTTCTTCTCTCTCTCGCACTAGCCTAGGGCTGCGCCACCGCACCGCCGGCGACCACCCTGCCAACGTCAAAGCCGCTGTGCAGCGAACACCATTTCTCACGCGTTTCTTCGCACCATCCGACGCATCACGCCATCAACGGCGGCGCCACCACGGCGACTTCCAATCACGAACCTGCGGCAATTCCCCCACGTTCGAACCTCGTCGCACAGCACCGTTCTTCTTCTTCTTTGGTGAGCGAATCAAAATTGAAAACCAGCCATTGCGATTGCGCCGCTTTCTTGTTCAAAATCCATGCTGTGGTGTTCTTCTTCTTGTGCTCCGACGACAATAGATAGCACCGGTATCAGCTACTTCTTACTTCCCTGTGAAACGACAGGGCCGTATACTTGTATTCATCAGTATGCGCATTGTTACCGTCGCCAACTCTCTCAAATCACTCCGCAGCCTCCACTTCCTTAGAGTCACCTCTTCTGCCCCCCTTCAGTTCAAGGGTAAGCCAAACATCTCTTCCAATTTTGTTATTGTCATTCTTCAATTCCATATTTATGATGACAAAAACGATAATCAATTATTGTGTATTTTCCCATAGACAAACAGCAGTTTGAAATACAACCACGCAGCGCCACCTATTCACCGGATAATGATCACATAGTTGGAAAATCAACACTGGCGATGGACCTCGCCTCTGTACTCGAGGAACCGAAGCCGAAACCGAAACCCAGGAATCGGATGGAGCTTAAGCGGTTTTTTGAGCTCCGAATAGAAAAACGGGTCAAGGAGCAACACACCAATGGCAAGTTCCACGACCTTATGACGTGATTTCCAACGCAGAAACCCTTCGTGATGCTTACAACTGCATCAGGATCAACTCGAACACCCTGGACGCGACTTCAAGTTCGAGCCACGACGCTTCATTTTTGGATGACCTAGCTGAAGAGCTCGAGAAAGGGGATTTCGACGTGTCTGCAAATACGACGTCGTTCTCGACGAGGAGAGGTTCTGTGAACAAAGAGATATTAGTGCTTCCCAATTCGAGGTTGAGGGTTGTGCTGGAAGCGATGAGAATAGCTCTGGAGGTTGTATACAAGCCGCACTTCTCGAAGATCTCGCACGGNTGCCGGAGCGGGAGGGGCNGTGCCGCTGCGTTGAAGTACGTGTGCAAGGGTGTTTTGAATCCTGATTGGTGGTTCACAGTGCTTGTGGTTAAGAAATTGGATGTTGCTGTTTTGGAAAAGCTGATTTCCATAATGGAGGAGAAGATAGAAGATCCTATTTTATATGGTTTCATTCGAACCATGTTTGATGCTGGAGTGTTAAATCTAGAGTTTGGGGGTTTTCCTAAGGGACATGGTCTCCCACAAGAAGGGGTTTTGTCCCCTATTCTGATGAATATTTACCTTGACCTTTTTGACAGTGAATTTTGCAGGCTGTCGATGAAATACGAAGGCATATGCGGTGGAGGGCTAAATGAGCGAGAAAGTTCTGGCTCCGTGTTGCGCGATTGGTTTAGGAGACAGTTGAATGGAGATGATGTNAGGAAGGGTTCTGGTGTCAAAGTTTACTCTTGTCGCTATATGGATGAGATGTTTTTTGCAGTTTCTGGTTCAAGGGATGCTACTGTTAATTTTTTGTCTGAGGTCCANAGTTATTTGAGCAGTTCTTTGCTGTTGGATGTGGGTGATCAAACTGATGTATTGTCCTGTGATGGGTCTCATGGTATCCGCTTTTTGGGAACTTTGGTGAGAAGAACAATTAGGGAGAGTTCTGCTGTAAAAGTTGTTCACAAGTTGAAAGAAAAAGTGGAGCTATTCACTCTGCAAAAGGTGGAGGAGTGGAATTATGGGACACTTAGAATTGGGAAGAAATGGTTGGGTCATGGTTTGAAGAAAGTTAAGGAATCAGAAATCAAGCATTTAGCAGATAGTAGCTCCCTCCTGAACAGGGTTTCCTATTTCCGTAAGTCTGGAATGAAAACTGACCATTGGTATAAGCACTTATTGAAGATATGGATGCAAGATGTTCAGGCAAAAAATGTCAATAGTGAGGAAATTATCTTATCTACTTTTGTTGCAGAGCCGGCTCTTCCTCATGAACTAAAAGATTCCTTTTATGAATTTACAAAGCAGGCAGAGCGGTATATATCTGCTGAGGCAGATTCTATTCATAAGCTTTTGCCAGATAATAACAGCTCAACTGAGCATCCTGTGGCAAAAACTAGACTGTTGCTCCTATCAATGCCATAAAGATGCGTCTACTGAGATATGGATTGACAACAAGTAAAGGGTACCCCCGGTCTGTTAATCTGCTTATCATGCTAGATACAACTGACATTATTGACTGGTTTTCAGGGATTTCTTGCCGCTGGCTGAAATGGTATGAAAATTGTGTTAACTTCGATGAGATAAAGCTCTTGATTACATATCACGTTAGGAAATCATGCATTCGTACTTTAGCAGCAAAGTACCGGGTACATGAAATTGAGATAGAAAAACGGTTGGGTGAAGAACTTATCAGGATTCCATCAACACAGGAAATAGAGATGGAGATGACAAATGAAGCATTGGACGTTCAAGCTTTTGATAACGATGAGGCATTAATGTATGGAATTGCGTCTAGTGGTGTGTGTTTGTTGTCTCTAGCGAGAATTGTTACCCAGGCAAGACCATGTAATTGCTTTGTAACAGGGTGCTCATCTTCAGCACCTAGAGTCTATACTCTACACGTCATGGAACGGCAGAAGTCTCCTAGCTGGAAGACTGGATTTTCAACTTGCATTCATCCAAGCTTAAATAAACGGCGATTAGGGTTGTGTAAGCAGCATTTGAGGGATTTGTATCTTGGGCATATATCACTTCAGTCTATTGATTTCANTGCATGGAANTCATAAATTATATTTGTAGATTTCTCAAGTTGTTTGGATTTAACTNGCTTATTACTNCATATCATTGATGATGAAAGTACTANTGAAATCGAGGTATGAGATGGTATCCGATACTTTCTCCTTACCAGCAGATTTTCTCAAAGCACAAAGGTGATTCTTGGTCCTTCATTATTGAGATTTTCATTTTAGAAGGCATCAAAGCATGACAACGGCTATATTTGATAGTTGGAGTTGGATTTATTGGGTTTTTATTGTCATCCTAATCTAGATTTATATTTTCTGTAATCTTTCTCAAGGTCAAGTGTTTCCTTCAATGATCTTGGTGGATTTTTCAATTTACCGATGAAACACTGGCNCCAGTCACTCATTTATTAAGTTGAGGGAATTTTCCAATAACTGGTTATTTGTTTTGTTTCATCTTTCTTCCTGTTTAAATCAACTAGTTAACATGATTTTTCGTTCATTGGTTATGTAATTGAAATTTNATATATGCAAATAAGCCTTTTGGCCTTCTTTTCTGAGGCCTTTCTAGGGATTATCAGGAATTTGCTAGGGTTTAAACTGAAGGTAATGCATGTCTTCTCCTTCAGCAGTAGGGGCTTTTGCTCTATCTCTAAAAAGGGGCAGCTTGGATTTGCTTACTCTGATTATTATAATTCATGTTGCAGGGAAGAAGAGCAGACATTTGTACTCTGGAAATGAGTACAACAGAGTCATTACAACTGGGCCTCAGCCTCAATCTCAAAGCTTCTACTTCCAGAGCTCAACAGTTAGCTATGGNGGTGCAAATGGAANGTATTATACCTCCTCAAGGACAAGAAGGAGTGNGAGTGATGGAGTAAGCATTTGAATTGTTGATTAAAAAGCTATAGTGAAAGATTTGCAGAATGTTGTTTTTCTGATGCCATTTTTTCTGTGTTAGGTGACCTTTGAAGAGAGCAAGGAGGCTGATAGTTCAAAAAGAGAAGCTTCTCACTTAATTTCTAGAGGCATTCATGGCAAGGTATACTTATACATTCTCTTTGGTTGCTATGGTAGATTCATTTGTTTTTGTTTTGGAATAACTTTTTGCTGTTAACCTTTAATTCTTTAACTTCTAACAGGTCTCTTAATCATGTGGTTTTACTTATATGTGATGTTTTGTAGGGTCATTCCCTCTCCAAGAAACTGCATTCTGATGGTAGGGTGGATACTATGCAGACTTTGCACAATATAAATGAAGGTAGGTCATGTATATGATATTCGTGAAAGTATGGTGTGATATCATATGACCATAGTAGTCAATGGTTCATTATAGTGCTGCTATTGTATTGTTGCCTACGGTTGCAGGCTTGCAGCAATGGCCCCTTTGATGGAAGGCTGGTTTGTTGCAACTTTCTATAGCAGTGACTANTTAATGCAACCATNTGTCCCGTAGCTCTCTTCTGAGTTTCCAGCTAACTCACATTCTTTGGGACTCTTTCTGTGGTCTTTACTCTGATAACATCCTTGGGTTTCTGTTCACCTCAAAAAGGGACTTATGTTTTGTTTTCCACATTTGTGCGTATGATATGTTATATGTCTATGTTCCTTTTTTCACTGTTGTGTTCATTTCAGATAGGTAAACCTTACAGTGACCTTTGTCTCTGTACATTTTTTTTCCTTTTATTTTACTTGCATGACCCTTCTTGTTTTTGACTCCTGTGTTTGGCTAGAATTAGGACTTTAGCTGTTAATATGCAATTAATTATGTCTATCTTTGTAGCATTTATATACTTGTAATGGAAATTATCTGTTATGTATAGAAATTTGGTAGTTGTGATCATCCTGCTATTCACTGTCGAGACATGATGGTTTTGAACCACTATTCGGGATATATGAGATTACTTTCACACTTTCATATTCTTGTATGTCTGCATTCCTGAAAGATTTTTGAGTTGTGATATTGTAGAGGAACTTACTGGCTTTGAAGAAGAATGGAAAAAGAAGGGTCAAAACTATATGCCTGGATGGACTGGGAGTATTGGTGAGTAATTATCTCTATTCACTGGAAGATATCTCTACCATTTACAATAGGATATTTACAGTTATATGTTTACATATATGTTTCCATAGTTTCCTTAACTATATTCTTTTAACAAATATCTGCTAAATATTGTAATTTACTCATTGGATTATAACTATTAATGTACTTGAATAACTATAATTGAACAAAATAAAGTAATTTGCTGTATTATCGATAGTGTGTGCTATGGTGGTAGAGTGGCCAGGACTGCTGTTTGGACAGTATAATAGCACACGGTTTAGTGTCATGGCTGTAAGCGCCTGTATGCATTGTTGTCTCATTTGGTGAGACAAAATTGTGTTTTTTTAACATGTAGGGTAGTGCACTTATGGTAAGGGTTGAAGCCGTAAAATGTCTTGTCTTTTTTAAAAGTGGGTCTAGTTTATGCCATTAAAGTTGTCTAGAGTTGATTAAAGTTGTCTAACTTTATGCCATTAACCTAATATAATTAGGTTTAGCCTTGTTTAAATAATTGGATATAATTTTTTTATGTGGTTAAAGATAAAATTAATTAATTTTAAATTTAAACGTCTTAATTTTAGAATACTTTAAGATCTTATGACTTGTTGACAAAAAAAAATATTTTTAAAAAAGATTAAATATGTATTTGTCAATAAATTATTATAAAAAGTTGTATTTAGTATCTAAACAAAATTATAATATTTAGTTCATGTGATATTTATTTTTGTGTCACAACGGAGTCACTAAACTATAATATAATCTCTATATACATTGAAAAAAAATGTTTCACGTATTCTTATAAAGTACACAAACAAATATTTTATAATTTAATTTAAAAAAATATATAATCTCTTTATAACAGTCTGAAGACAACAAATACATTCAATTCTTTCTAAAAATGTATTCTATTTATATTCTAATCATACTAAACATGAATTTTAATTTTAATATTTGCAATTATAATTTCCTTCTATAATGTGCATAATTTTTTTTTCTCCATACTCTTAATTATGACCTATAATAACAACAACAAAATTATGATCAGTCCCATAAACCTTTTCTTTTTACATATCTTCAAGGATGTATTAAAAATTATTAATACCAAATTAAAACTAACAGAAAATGGTTAAACTTATTACAGCAAAATAAATCCTTTAATCAAACATTGTATATTCTTTCCTCTAAGATAACAGTACGAATTTAAGATATTAATTTGGTATTATAAGTTGGTACAAATTCGAAAAGATAAATTGATTATTACAATAAAATATGTTCTTCTTGTGTTTAAAACCAATTTAACACTTAATTATCTTTGAAACAGTTTCATTAAGGGACAAACTAGACTAATGTCACATAACTTCACAAACTTCTGAATAATTTTCAACACTTTAAGAACTAAAAAACAGAGATAATTATACTTTGAAAATCAAATTGAAGATTTATCCATAACAAATAATTCTAACTCAACATAAGTTTCAAAATAATTAATATAATAATCAATAATAAGACAATCAATAGAAAAATAAAGGCTTAATACTTCAATTGGTCCTCTAATTTGTCAACTAATCTCATTTTGGTCATCTATTTTGCAACAGTCTCAATTTAGTCATAAATTTTGGAAATATGAACACATTACATCCCATCCGTTAAGTGTTAGCAAACGGCGTTAAGTGTTGATGAGCTGTAAGTTTAGTTTTTACCACGTGTCAATGTAAAATAAAATGTATGAGGTCTAGGATGAGGTCCCTATTCAGATATATTTTTTGTTCAGATCATTAGGGGTTCAACCCTTTCCCCTCCATTCAACAATCACAATTCGCCTTCTCCAGAAGGTCCCTCGCCATTGCTCACGGGGTTGCCTCTCTCGAGCTCGCGTACACCACCGCCTCTGTCCGACGGCCACCGTGCCACCGCCTTCAGTCGGCCCCGCCGGACGCAAACCACGGCGTAGCCAACAACGCTGCTCACCAGCAACATCGTCTGCCATCGGAGCCACCCTTTCGAACCCAGCCATCACGCCAACCTCCACATCGCCGGCGACACCCAACATCACCGGAGCTACCGCCGCAAGCCGTCGTCCACTATCCTCTCGTATCATCACCGTGCCGCCATCGCTTTTGCTCGTTCAAGCCGCCGAATGCAACAAAACATCCTCCATGTGGTTGTCTGTTGTAGATGATTGGGGGNTTCAGGGATGGACTTCTGCGTTGATNTGTTGNAGCGAGAGAGAGGNCNCTCNTTTCTCGGCGTGAGTGATTTTAGTTCAAGATGGGTTTGATTTTGAAAATTGATTGGGTTGATTTGGGGTTTGTGTTGGTTAAGGGTTTTTGGATTTCTATTGAGGAGGGAATCTTTCAAAGATGATGGGTATGTTGTATGGAATGGGATTGGTGGTACTGGAGGGGAAGAATGGCCGTTTGGTCATATCAATGGAAGAAGAAAATGGGGAATTGGTCCAGGATGAGGTCCCTATGGCAATCCATTTTATTTTACATTGACACGTGGTAAAAACTAAACTTACAGCTTATCAACACTTAACACTATTTGCTAACACTTAACGAATGGGATGTAATGTATTCATATTTCCAAAATTTGTGACTAAATTGAGACTGTTACAAAATAGAGGACCAAAATGAGATTAGTTGACAAATTAGAGGACCAATTGAGGTATTAAGTCAAAAATAAATTACTCGGTGAAAAGTATTTATATTATAAAATTTTAAATTCTTCCAAACAATTTTATTTTATTTATTTGGCTACAGCTATAGACACTTAGACACTGTTTGAAAACTCTGGCTGTTTTAAGATTTTAATATGCATTTTAGCAGTTTTTTAAATATATCTTTCTATACGATTAAGTAATTAATATTTTTTACTGGAGTATTAATGTTATTTCATAGTATAAATAGTACAGACATACGCACACACTTATATATATATATATATGCAGCCACAAACAGAATCCTAAGCATATTGACCAGAAAAAGAAACACACAAGTTTATTACGATTAAAGGTGTGACTTAAATAAATTATAACTGAATGAACTTAAAACTAATTTTTGAAAAATTTAAATAGATCAGAGCTGCTTGCCCATGACTGAAACTGGAGAGCTCTAATTAAATTAAAACAATTTCCCACCTATTAAACACTAATGCGTAAACACCGTGCTCTTCTGCCTAATAAGCTTTAGGGCCCTTGCCTCCAACAACTCACCATTTGCCATTATTTGTAACCAATGGTTTTGTAGCAGACACATTCCTTACATGGTGTTCAAACTGTAAGCTAATGTATTTTATACAACAATAACCTACATATCTAGAACAAAGAATAGAACCTCAACTGAACGCCGGCTTTGGACGAAGATTTCAATTTCAAAATTAAACTCAGTTTCTTAAAGTTAATATTGCGCAAGCTAAACCAGGGGCATTAATTCTAGATAAACGAAATGATTTTAATAAGGGATTGATAAAGAAACATAGGAGCAGCACAATCAGCATACTCCAATAACCAAAGAAAAGTTGATACATGACATCTACTATAATTTATTCACACTTACACATATATCAATTGATTTGTTCAAAGCACAGATGCGTCCTTGCCTAAAAGATATACAAAGACCAGCCATGCAGCTGATGGCCTAGATGGTAGAAAGGAAACTTTTCATACATTAAAACTACGCTTACAGAAATAAGGACAGTGACTATTCATATTACAAACCATATCTTACATTTACAAACACTTCCAGCCACAAATTAAAAAAAAAAGAAATTTATATGGAGTTCTGGAAAGAATGCCTACCACGTACCTTCATTTGTCCGTCTTGTCAGGTTTCTTTCAATCTTTTATCGGTCCTCTCCCTTTCAATATNTTATCGTTCCTCTCCCCTGTCCTTTCCATTTTTGGGGTTCAGATGAGTTGTCTTGATTAGTATTTGGTTAGTTTGGTATGCAAGCATCCATCGCCAAATGGATTTGCATGATTTGAGAAAAATTGCAGTTAGATTAAATTTGTTCAACAACACTTGGAAAACCCGTCAAAACTATGGTCATGCAAAAATGGAAATCCCTTTGTGCAGTGATTAAGAGTCATGTGATTCTTGGTCCATCAAAATTACCCGCTGCTTACCACTGTCTGAGCGGAGACTATCTACCTTATTATATCCTATCTGCAATCAGATAACAAAGACAAAAGCTCAGAATAAAGAAAACACGTGTATAGACTTTCAGACAAACAGAAGTCAAACAATTCCAAGATAGACAGGTGATTACCTCCACTGAACTGTCAGGAGAGAACCACTTCAATAGCACACCAAGATGCACTACGGCAGGAATAAGCTTGAAAAGTAGTGGAGTTGTTACCTGTGGAATGGGCAAAGAAATTATAAATGGGACTATTTATTATTGCTTTACAATGATAGTTATAGTGTTGTGCCACTGACTTTAAATCATGGAAACTGGTTGCAATTTATGGTCCTTAGATTTTAAGTTATTTACTGAAAGATACTTCCAGAACTTGTAGATGCAGAGCTTGGGGCAGCTTACAAAAGTTAGCCCGGAATTTGCCTAACTCATTTTATGTGTTATTGGATAAAAGAGCATTCACTTTTTGAGTTATTAGTAAATTTGTGTACAGGCAAAACCATTGTGTTTCTAGGTCTATTATCAAATTGGAGTAGGGGGCAAAAATTAATACAAAAGCTAATTTAAGGTTGCTTTATCTTTCTCCAAGACAGTATATGTATACCCCAATGAGTCAAAAGTATACGCCATAGAGAAAGTTAAGAGCTTCCATCCAGAATAAAGTTCTTATATATTTGGTTCATGAAAATTCATCATGGATCAAAGGCAAAACACTACAAAGACAAAGGATCAGTTTTGGAATCTAGTAACTGATAATTCAAACTAAAGAGAACAATTTGATACCAGACTAAGAGCTGTAGTCCCAAGAAGCAGCAGATATAATTTACCCTGAAATTAATCAAAATATTAGAATCCATAATAGCCAGTGATACTTTCAAATTTAAGCTTTATTTTTCAAGTTACATCACGAGTAGAAGTGAAAACGAAATGAGCTAGTCCCAGCTTAAGCTTGGCTAAATAAGAAATTGAGCCTATTTTCTTGGCTAATCTAGAGCTCACAAGCTACTCAAGCTTAACAAGTCAACATAGAGCTTTGTGTAAATTTTAGTTGAATATTCTTAGCTCAAATTTCTAACCTAATATGAATGATTTTTTACTATATTTCAATAAAATATAATTGTCAAACCAAGAATAAAATTAAATGCTAAGATTTATTAAATTAAGTATAATAGTAATTTTAATATTATTTATTATGTGTTTGTATGTTTATAAATCAAGTTGGCTTTCCAGCTAATGAATCAAACAAGTGAAAGCTTAAGCTAGATTCATTTGCCAAAATTTTCAACTCAGTAGTTAAATCGAGATACAAGAAGTTTCAAGAGTAGCTTGACTCACTTCTAGTTCTAGCCTTATCACCAATTTAAGCTCTACCAATTTAGCCATATAACTACCATTTTTATCCTATGTTCAACTTTAGAAATCTTTAAACAATTGAACTTAATTACCATAGATAAATCCTTCGTCACTAACCTCAACTAGATGGAGGTTTGAAGCACGACTTAGAAGAACAAAAGCAAATTCTCCTATCTGTGCCATCGACATTCCAACCTACACGTTCATGATTTCATGTATTTAAATCAGTGAGGGGGAAGAACAGTATCTAACCAACAAATTCTGAAAAGAAGCTTACAAGCATTGAGGTCTTGTTGTTGTAACCAAATCCTTTCACAACAGATGCAATTATGATTGTTTTTATAACAATCACCAATATTACAGATGCTACCAAAATATCAACATGGTTCCAGAGAAAATGAACATGAATCAGCATTCCAATGCTGGCAAGGAAAAGAGCAGCAAAAAGATTGCGAATAGGTTCAATCTGAAAAGTAAATAAACAAGAGGTCAAACTTCTTCCTTCTCTTACCAGCAAATATTACAGACTTCTAGTTCAGATTATAGGTTCATGAAATAATAGGAAAATTTGTCAATTTCACTGACAAATAGGAATCAGATTGTTGAGAAGGAAATTATACTAAAAAATGCCATGAATGTATTGACACAAGCAGTTTACAGTTTGTATCTAGTCTTACTTGCTCTAGTGTATGTTGAGCCAGATCAGTGGTTGCAATCATCACTCCAGCGGCAAAGGAACCTAATTCTAGACTTAGTCCCAGCTTATCGCTACACTGCAAATATAAAAAGTAAAGAGATTCATGTGTGCGTAACAGTAAGTTGATTAATCAACAGAACCAGCGTATATTATCTGAGTAGAAGTTGGAATCCTTTAAATGCAAAAGCAAGAAAAGAAAAACACGACCAAACACTCAATCATGATGAATATGGCAGTTTCTGCTGAAACAAAGAAGGATAATCTTTTCCTCGATTTTGCAAATGACCATTACATCAGTTTTTACTAAATTTATTTCCTACATACAAAGATTCCTTTTAGCTGATCTGTTTCCAAGGATTAAACAGGGTAGGAATATCCTTTCCGATGGTTCAAAAAAAAAAATAGTTTTAATTAAGCATGTAGAAAATGGACGTTCTATAAATAATAAATCCTCAATTACAGCCGTTAATAACAGATTAATGTTATTCTTAATTGTACAAGCTAAAAGAGGAATTCAAATAATTATTAGGCAAATTCTATTGATCAAATAAATGGAAACAATAATAATGAATCCCTGACTAACGTCATATACATCTTTCTTCCTATTATAAAAACACATGAAAACAAAGCATTTCAAATAGAAACACAAATTTGGAAGAGAACAAACCCAGGCTACTAGCAAGCAGAATGCAACAGACGCCAATTGATAGAGCTCATTTGTCTGCACAAACAAGGTTATCAATTATCATTGAACCACTAAAGACGGTCAAACAAAAGTGCATAGTTAATTAGCCATATGATAGAAATAAATAATTAAACAAAATACAAATTTATTTTCATAAATTCTTCCTGCCAATATTGTTGAGAAGGAAAAAGTAAGTAATCACTTCCACAGGTAAGATTTTATATTAAAGAGGGACAGTAGTATGAACCTGTGATGAGAGACTTATCATCAGTTTAAGTAACCATGGAAGGCATGTGCGAGACAATATAGTCAGAACAGAGAGGAAAGCAATTAAAGTCACCAACCTGGATTCGGAAAGGTGTATAATGTTATGCTTATGTTGGATAAAGCTCTAGGTTAGAGACTAAATAAAATCTTCCACAAAATGCCAAACAGACAAAGTGCCAAGCTGAAAAATCTAAATAAACATTGGGATATTTTTATGGAAAAATGACTGAAAAGAAGACAGCAGTGAAAGTCTGTAGAGAGCCTAAAAGTGTCTTATCAGAGATCGACTGGGAAGGAGACAATCAAAACCCAAACTAATCGTGCTAACCACATTCTAGGGGTGTCAAATACATGGATGGGATAAACTTTTGAATTCATTTATAGTGGATGGGTTAGAAATAAACTGTTAAACCATATCTATGATCCATTAAATTTGTATTAAAATCTCCATTTTAAAGCTAAAAATATTAAACTCAACCAAGAACCATTTCTGATGGAAAAATATATTATATTTTAGTTTTCAAAAAAGTACTTTTAAAATAAAGTTCAATATGTATTCACATTCGTGAGCCAAAATACAAAATTCAAAACTCTTCCCTTAAATAGCCATGCTCAATCAAGGAACTCTAGACTACTAGATCCAATAGTATCATCCAATAACAAATGGTATTCTAATCCAACCAATCCATCAATTTCATACTTTTATACTCGGATGGATTGGTTAGATTTATACATGGATGTATTCAATGATATGGTTAGAAGCCAAATGAAATACATTTTCACCCTTACCATGTTTGTGGAAATAACCAACTGACAATATGGACATATGCAAAGACAGAACTAGGAACCAAATTATTCAGATAGAGAGGAGGGACCAGAAATGAATACAGAGGGAATGTTGGGAGAGATCAAGCACTCTCAAATAGCATAGGTTATATTGTTCTCTGCATTTTCTCATCCAACAATACTTTGTATAACAGAGGATTAATATCAGTTCTGTTTAAAGATATCATATAGTTTGTATTCATCTTTATTTGTGTATGTGCCTGATGTACAACCTGTCACTATTATTATATGTATCTAAGAATCTTCATGCCATTTACTAATTTTAAAAATGACAGCGTAAATTAGAAAATGGAAAGCTGGCTTATTTGAGGTCTGCCGTAACTTGCCTTAATTACAGTCTCTTTTGGGGCTGTTTTACTTGCATACACAACGGTGGTGTTCAATCCCACATCAACTAGATATATGACTTAAATATAACTTATTTGGGCAATATTTGCTTACAGACTGGTTTTGGGATTCATGTGAAGTCCCAAAGTCCAAATTCTAAATGAAATCAGAGTCTACATTAGACCCATTGTTTGGACAAACGACGTGCATTGTCAGACTCAAGACCCATAGCTTTAGGTATGAGGAGATATGTTGGAAAGCCACCTTAATAACAACCTCTTTGGAAGCTGCCCCTATTCACAACCTCAGAAGTGGTGTTTAGTTCCACCTTAACTAGAGATATAACTTAAATAAAGTCTGTTAAACTTTAGTTGAGCTGAGTCAGTCCCTAAGCCAAATTCTATGAGTAACCTTTTCTTGCTTTAGATGATTTATTAATTTTCTATAACTTTATTGTTTGACTGTTGCAGTAATACATTAATACATAGTCCCCTCTGTCCTTCTAGAGAACATCAACAGTGGTTTTTCTAGTTTGAGCACACTTCCACATGTAATTTTACCCTTTTATTTTCTTTTTTCAGATTTCCCACATTTCTATATTCTTTTAATGACTCAAACTACACAATATATACTTCAGAAACTAAGCAATAAGCTTAAGTGGAGATAACTTAAGTATAAATTTTATGAAAAACTTCCTGCTTTCGATTCTATTTATAAGACCCAATTAAACAATTCACTAATTATGGAAATTAGTTAATTTAGTAGTAGCATTAAATTGTCTTATTTAAATATTTTTACAGAATTACCCCTAACAATAATGAGACATACTCTTATTTTTTTTCAAAATAATTTTATTAGTGTTAGCTGTTTTAATTTCTCTCATCATTAATATATTTATTGCTTTAGCTTTTATTGGCTATGCATGTGAATAGCCAAAGTGATATTTTAACTATTTTAATCTCTCATCATTAATATAGAACTCAGGAAAATGACAAATAATTAAGCTTATTGTAGTGAAAAAAAAATAATACAGGAACTTTCTAGATTAATTATTATTAAAAGGACAAAGTCACACCTCTAATTTGGTTATTATTAAAAGGGAGTAGACGGGGCATTTAATAACCATGCCATTTCAAAAGACAAAAATGCATTTCCTTTGGGCGAGCCACAATAAGAAGAAAAAACTGCCAAAGATGGACGCTTAATGGAAAATATCAGTTCAATCCTAAGACTCAGATGTTCTACACTTACAGCTTGGTCATTGATAACACTCCTTGAAAAACACCTGAGGTGCCACCCAGAACTGGAAGCAAAGCAAAGAGCAATCCAACAGCACAATCCTTTAAGAAAAAGGACAAGAATTAACAGAAAATTCTACTGACATTTATAGTCTCTATGATTAAAATAGTGAGCAAAGAACAATAGTGGACACAACAAAGCAAAAGAGAAGTTAATTCACAAGCAACCACTGACTAAATACCTGTAAAATAAGGGTCCCAATTGTGACTTGTCCATGAAGAGCATTAGTGGTGTTCTTTTCCATCAAAAACTTCAAGACCTAAACAAAAAACAGTGGATAAGAAACTAAAAACTAATTACACAGTGAGAAGTTCAAAAGTGTTTTAAAGTTAGATGGAATCAGATTGGTTATATTGATTTACCACTGCTGTTGAAGACATGGAAAGGAAAGCACCAACAAAAACCCCTTCTGAAGCTTTACCACCACATAGCTGCAAAATAGCATTCAATCAGAGCTGCAGCATTCAGAATGCCATATGCCAAAGCTCACTGATGTAAAAGATAATTAAACTAAAACGCTTCAAGCCCATAAACATTCACTAAAACTGCAATTCAAAACAACTAAATTATAGAAGAGAGAATAAAGAGACAAAATCATAACTTCCCTTTTTGACTAAATTATTATGTTCATTATCTACTTCCGTATAATACTGCTACTATTTTTCCATCTATGTCACCGGCATCAAACATTATGGATTCTATAAAATTTGGAAGGGAACATATCCCCAATGGAAGATAAAGAAATTCAGGACAGTTGAGAAAAATTAGATTATAGAAACTGATTCTTGATTAGTATACCCATGAATTATTTCCACTATTCAAGTACATGGCAGCAGCTTCAACCTACCAAATTTGTCATTCCTGGGGAATTCAAGTGGAATTTGATTTTTCCAAAATAAACGCATTATTCAACCAACATGTATACTAAATTTAAGATTAACTTATGAAACAAAGCATTTAGTTTGAAAATTGGTATTTTTTGTATTTAAAAAAGTCAAGAGCTACATTATATAATTAATAGACAAGGTGGCAAAAACGTCATATAAATCTTGCGTAAGACTGTCTATAAAAGACAACTACAAGATCCAAGGGTTACTTGTTTTGTTCTTTCCACATTATTAATGTATACAATGATACAAGAATAACAATAAACGAGATTTCAGATATTGGTGAATCACATTTATAACTTACCGATACAGTAAGTCCACACATGCACATAAATAGAAAAATCTGAAGTAGACCTCCAAGAACAGCAACAGCTCTTACAACTCGGAGCTGCAATCATATAGGAAAAATCATGGTAATCAGAGGTAATTAAAACATAAACAGAAATAAGATGGAGAAAATATGAGAAAACAGAAAACAAGCCAACCTTTGTTGTGGAGAACTCGAGGCCCAATGCAAAAAGAAGAAATATTACACCAAATTGTGCCACTGTTTCCACCTACATATTTGAACAAAGTTTCTTTAATTAAATACTTAAATAGTTTCCTATTTAACTAGAATTTTCTTTTCGGTGATAGTACATTTGTACTTTCCTTTGATTAAATTGTTTCCATATTCAATTAGGGATTAGGACTGTATACTGCATAGGCTGTACATCATATCATGACAAATAAAAATAGTAGCCAAAAGGACTTTATAGAAGGGCATAACCAACTTGAAGAGATGATCAGCATCTTGGATGCCCCATAAAGAAGAAAGTTCAGTGGATCACTTTTGATAAGGATTCAGACCATCAACCTGACGCAACAAAGCTGTAGATGGCTTGACAAGATGATAGTGTAAAAATTATATCACAAATTATGTGATTCTATGATTCTATAAGCCACAAATAACAAAAGGGTGACTCAAACACTACATGATGAAGAAAATATCAGGACAAGGAGGATGAACTGCATCTTGGATGCCCCCTAATGAAGAAAGCTCAATGCATTCAGACAATCAACTTGATACCATTAAGTTGTAGCACAAAATGCCAGTGTAAAAGTTAACAATATACAAATTATTTGTGATTCTATAAGCCACAAATAACTAGAGGGAACTAGAAATGAAGACATTCCTTGGGACAAGGAGGGGATAACAATAGTTTAGCATCATCATTGGAAAGGCAGAGACCATATAAGCTGATAACCACATATTTCCAAAATTTAGGAATCCTATAAAACTAACCATATTATATGCAAGCTTAGAAAGTAATACTAATATGCTGATAGTCAAGTTTGTCAATCAGAGTAATGTATAATTTTAGTTGGGGTAATTGAGTAATTCTAGCATTGAAGCGAATAACAAATAGTTGTCATGGCAAAGTAAAGGCGAACAACAATTATTTTGGCTACAAGAGAGATATTACCACTATAATCAAAGTCACAGACTTGAGTATATCCATTGCCCATCAATCTAGCTTTGAAGCGATCAACTTCATCACTAGTCCAACTTTAATTGCATAAACATAACGACATCCAATTGTTTTCTTCCTAGATATAAGAACTAACTCTGGTGTGCTATTATGTTCAAGAACTTGCATTTCATTAATTATGGCATGTGGCAATCAAGGATTACCAAGTGCTTCATTCATATTTTTAGGAATTATGATTGACCACAAAGAGAAGACAAAAGGAAAAAAAAAAAGGAAAGAAACAATCTTTGATGGCTGAGAAAATTGTTATATATAGGATCTGGATTATGGGTAGACCTAGTAACTTCAAATAATAATGTGCCAACTTGAATAGTCACTATCAAAAGTTGTGGTATTGAGTGATAATTAAGAAGGAATTGAAGAGGACTCACCTTGGAGCATTGGACTAGTCATTTGGGAATGGCATTAGTATGTAATAAGAGGTGGTGATGATGGTTTGAGTTGAATCTAGCTGGGATTTATGTGGAGCAAGAGGAAAAAATGACTCATTTAATGGCATAGGTAGGACTTGGAACAAATAAACATCATCTCGTAAAGAAGGAGGGAACAAGGGAGTCTATATAAAAAAATTGACATTAGACCTCTTGGTTTTATAAGAGTAAAATTGATACCCTTATGAAAGCAAAAATATTCCAAGAGACATTTGATGGCTCAGGCTAAGAGCTAAACCAAATTTAATGACGTATCATGAACAAGACAAACAACCAAAAGCAAAGGGAGAAATATGAAAACATGGCTTGGGCCCCTAAATATCACAATGAATGATAAAAAAAGACAAGATTACATCTTGATTCAAATTGCTTAGGAAAAGATCCAACATGTTTTCCCAATTAACATGACTCACATTCTAAGGCTTAAAGTTCTAGTAAGTTGAGGAACCATTTTCCCTAATTTTGACAAGTGAAGATCATGTAAAAGCTTAGGAGATGGGGATGAAAAACAAGACAAATGATGTCGTTCCACATAAATATAAGCCTTAAAATGCATATCCTTTGTTAATCAGTTGACTTGTACCACATTCCTATATAACAAAAGGTTATTGAACAATTTAATTACTTGGTAATCGACTTAAAGAAATAAGATTGAAGGGACATGCATCAAATATTCTTAATATTCCTCATCAAAATAATTTGATTCAACTTGTCTAGTTAAGAAAGTCATGGAGAGAGTAATAGTTTTCTTGGGTATGGCTCCTTTTCTTACTATACATGCACTGACTACATCCTCTACCACCACATCCTTTTCTAATGCCAAGGCCTCCTCTTCCACATGTAGATACCATAACAAAGAAGGCTAAGTGGATTCTTGAAATTTTCCACCTTTCAGACCTTGGACATGAAGAAGTCGATTTGTTAAGCTTTCCATGATTGGAACTTCTTGAATTGTTAAAATCTTATTCCTAATATGATCAAAATCTAGATTTATTGCATGAAGGATCATCACCATTTATAATTTGTCCAGCTTCTTAAATTCTTCTAAGGTATAAGCTTCTAAGAACATCTTCAATTCTTTCAACAACTGATTGTCCTTCAGCCATAAAAGACATCATATCATGATTTGTCTATATAAGAGATGCCACTCGTGGGCAGAACCGGAATGCCATTTGCAAACAAATTTTAGGCCTTCTTCCAAAAGCATATGCATGTTTTGAAAGTTTTGGAGGTTCCCAGTATATTGGGCCCCACAAATTGTCACAATAAAGCATAGAGTTGAAAGTCCAACTTTTGCTATTGTGTACTATTTTATAATGAGATCTTACTAACAACTTTTTCCTAGTGATCACCAAACCCTATTCCAAGAAACCAAAGTTCAAAGATGTTATACATGTAATTTATTCCATTAAGCTTTTTTGACGTAATGATGAGAAAACCTCAAAAATAGTGTTGACACAAAAAGCATTTTTGACCAAAAAAGATGGGTAAAACAGGAACTCTACAACGAGAAAAGGGGAGGCAAACAACCAACCAGCGGGATGGAATGGGACATATGCAGAAGATGGCAAACCCAATCACAGCAGTGCAGCGTCACCTCAGTGGCTGGAAGGCAACACATGGGCAACACGCACAGGTCAGGGATGGTGGTGAGTAAGGTAGTCTATGCCTTGGACCTGTGAGGTTGGTCATCACTCAAAGAGACACTCCAGATCTGGTGTTTGCTGGAGCAAACTGTGACAGTCGGCAACAGCAAATGGTGGCCAGACAACATTTTCTTCACCAGACAAAACAAAATAAGTACACAGGCAAAGCGGGATCAACTCGCTTTAATACCAACTCGAGGGAACAAAAAGAAAATATATTTTAGAGTTTGCAAGAGTCTTTCTTAGGATTTCATATTTATATATAAAATGTAGATTAGTTTAAGATACAGAGAGAGAAATAGTAGGAAACAAGTAAATGTAGGACTATAGTTACAAAGAGGTACCTATTTTAAAACTATTCTAACAATTCAATTCAGGCTTGCACATAACATAAAAAAAGTATATGAAAATGAAATTCAACTGAGCCAAAAATATTACACCAAAAAAACAGAGACAATATTTTTAGATAAAAGACATTAATTGATTTTTCCAGCTACCTGCACCATTTCACTGACGAAGTTAAAGCCGCCAGGACCAACTATGGAGCCAGCTAGAAGATATCCGGTTATCACCTGCCAATCAATACTGAGTTACTGTCAGAGTTAACAGAAATTATACTTCAGTAGACCCTATGTCTACATTAGTCAAGAGTGAAGTTAGAAGAAGGATGTTCAGACCGGTTGTCCAGCAAAAGCAAATGCAACGCCTCCACAAGTTGCTGAAACAATAGCAACTACCAGGTCTGAAATCAATCTATATGGCAATAATAAAAGTTTTCGTAAGTAATAAAATCCATTTTAACCCAAAAAGACATGATCAAAATATACTTACCGTAAATCTAGCTGGAGCACCGGATACTTGGATTTAAAGTTAGAAATGATAAAGACATTGTCCTGAAAGAAGATGAATAATTTATACACTTTAAATTTGCAAAACTCAATGTAATGTCAACAACAATAACAAACCCAAAGTTGAGCTGTCTCACCTTCCGATCTATCAACATTGGGGTATCCTCACCTCTATTGAATACATGATGTAGTTGAAATGACCTGTAAGTTGAGAAAAACACATTATAACAACATCATGCATTAAAGACACCACATTGTCCAACAAATGAAGTAAAAAATTAAGTACTTTTCATCCTTTGTGTCATTCTTGTTTGGTGTGACTCGCGCCACAGTTTCCAGAACAGCCTGATCCACAAACAAGGAAAGTGTAACTCAGTATATCATGACACTAAGAGAAGGCATAATACACAGGTGCCATGGATGCATATTGGTAGAACAACAAAGGTAGGTTCACACTAAAAGCTACAAGACTATAAACTCAAAGCATATAACAAAAAAAAAAGGGCCAACTCAACCATGTCATTCAAATTTAAGACCTCTTATCTATCAATTTACTGCATTTACTACATACTAAAAGAGTGAATCTGGCTGAACCCATATCAGTTCTTCATTTTTTTGCTTTTTCTCATTTCCTCACTTTTTCTGTTGATGTCGTGGTTATAGTATTGTGGGACTTTAAAGGGCTAACGAGAGAAACATGCGGGAGAGGCAGCAAACAAAAAAGGCACTATACGTAATGATTGTAAGGAAGAGTGATTAGCATTATAACGATTGAGGAAAAGATGACAAAAACCAGTTAATAACAGAGGACGCACCAAATCGAAGAGCAAATTGCATGACATTTAGTAATATCTCTTACACTTCCATTTGCAACTGAGTCAAATGGCAGCGGCATGTGATCCATCCTGTAACTGACTTCACTTGCTAAAATAAGCCACTCTCGTTGTTGGCATATTATTATTATTGCTATTAATCAATTATAATTATGATTGCTACATGCTTAATATGATCAACCGGCGACTAGTCTTAAATTAAACACTATGCCACTGCTAAAGGCAAAATACTAACCTGTTGTTCTGCTACACTGTTGTTGAAACTTCCCGGATCAGCCGCTGCAAACACGAAGAGGCAAAAGAAAAACAAACTAAACATTAAATCAGCTTCTGAAATTCTTCAATTCTAAATCCTAGTCGTGAAAAACAAAATTCAAGTACATGTAAAAACACTAACGAATCTCTAAAACAAGAGCCAAAAAATAAATAAAATCATAAAATGCAGCAACAAGGTCGACGTGACTTGAATTTGAATGAATCAGGCACTTAACAAGGGTTTATGTCCATAGATCAGGAACCAAAACCCTACGAATGCGCGTGTAGAGTAAACGGAAACCACAAATTCAGTTTCTCAGTAGCGGAAACGAAAGTGAAAAGCGAATAAAAAAAATTGAACGGCGAGAGCAGAAAAGCCAAGAATCCAGAATCCAGTACCTTCGTTCTGGTCGTTCTCGGTGAACTCGTGCTCCAGCGCGCGATCAATTATGTCGGCAAAGCTTCCTTCGCGAGGTCGCGAGAGAGAGACGTTGGACTCGGTCGCGTTGGCGAGTTCGATCTGATCCGACTCGATAGGTCGAATAGCAAGCGAGGAATGAGGAAGCAGAAGGAGCGAGTGGAGAATAACGAGAAGGACAGGCACCAGCAGCACGAAGTGACTGTCGCCGCAGCACGGGGACGGAGACGGTGATCTTCTCAATGACATTGCTCCGCCGGCACTCGTTAGCAGGTGGCGGTGCGAGTTCGGATGACGGCGACCGTTGGCCGCGGAGAGCGACGGTGGCGAAGAGCGAGAGTTGAGAAGTGTGAGAAAAACTAGACCAAAGAAGACGGAGTGAACGAGTTTGAAGTGGTGATTGGTGAAGAGTCAAGTTGCAGTGTTCATTAATTATTTTCATTATAATCAATTATTGTTGTAATTAATAATTAATTAATTAGTATGTTTTGAATGTCGTTTTGACGGTGGTAGCCTTTTGTCTTTTTCTTCTTTTCTAAATTTTTCCTTTTTTGTATAATTTTTTTTCAGAAACTTCTTTATTTTTATTTAACTTATCTCTGAAAGGGGAAAGAAAATAATTTCATATTTTTATATTTTGTAATCTAACAAATTAAAAAGAGATATAATTTCATGTTTCTATTATAAAGGAAATAATTAATTTTAGAGAAATAAAAATCCAATCTAGTAATTTAATCTAAGGAAGAAAAAAATTAATTGTTTAATATTTTTTCAAATATTTTACCAATTAGAGAGATAAATAAGTGCATCTAAAGTAAGACAACATAATCAGCAAAAAACTATAGATGTTTTTCTCATTCAATAAACGTTTCCATAACTAACATTTTTATTCATGAAATAGTGATGGCAACTATCATAATTGAACAAAAATAAAGGGTTATTTTAAAAGTAAAAAAAATGAGAAATATTTTTCAAATTGAAAATATTAATCAACAATATAAGTGTGAAGTCAAATCACTTGTAATAACAATTTTAGGTTATATTTTAAAATTTTAATTCAATATCTAAAATGGTTATTTACCAATTTACTCTTTATATTTCTCAATAAGCATAAAAATAAAATAAACATTAAAAAGGTCTAACTTCAATTTTAAGCTTGAATTTGTTGGTGTGTTTTATGCATCAAATAAGCATTAATAAATTGTTTGGGAAAAAATAGATAATGATTTAATGACATTGACTTAACAACCATTTAAATATGAATGGTTCTATTTATTGATAGTCATCCTCCATCGAAGTGGAAACTAATAATGGTCATACTTATGAAATTAATGAAGTAAAAGTTTTTACTAAGTCTGTAATAAACATGCCACGGAAACTACCCATCATTAATAGAATACACTTATAATATAATTATCAATATTAATGAAAGCAATTAATTCACTTTAATTACATTAATTTCCATTATTAATGACTTTGACAGTTTTTTTCTTACTATTTATTAATAAGAAACAAATATGTTAATGCGAAATAAATAAAGAAAATAATTTTAAATTTAATAAAGGTGAGTTATTACATTTAAGTAAAATATTTAAAAAGTAAAACAATTTAAAATGCTGAAAATTTAAATTAAATGTATTTGAATTTCATACAATCTGTAAAATTTCTTTATTCGTATTTTTTTTTTCACTTTGGTGAAATGGACTAATGAGTTAAATCAAATTAAAAATGTAGTGATCCAAAATAAAACAAGTCAACTTTGATTCGAGTAATATTTAACTTATAACTCAAATAGATTTAAATATATTTAGGTAAGATCCAGATGTAAGTTTACGAGTAACTCTATTTTAAAAATTAATTATTATAATTTTAAAACATGTTAGTATATTAAACGTGTACATGTACACATATTAGAATTTATATACGAATTCAATACATTTAAAAATAAAAATTAGGTTCAATTAATTTAATATAACTTATGTAACTTAAATTTTAAAATTAAGTAGTTTATTAATGTTTAAAAATGTAGAAATTATATGTTTTCATTTGATTAGTTAGAAATGACGTTTCACATGGTTCGTCTGATTGGATTAAAGCGAGTCAAACCCATTTTTCAAACTTTATATTTATTTAATATTTTTATTTAAGTTTGAATATATGTATTTGTTGTGTTGAACTATCTTTATTTTCACTTACAAAAGATCACCTTTTCCTTTGTTTTCATACATAATTCGTGACATTTTTTTAAATATCACAACTTTAATTACTGTACATTTTCTTATTAAAGTGGTATAACATATGTTTTTTTTTTTATTTTACAATAAGGACATCTCAAATGAATATATTAAGAGATTAATAAATTTTAATGTAATTATCTGATTTTCTTAATTTGTGCCTTGTTATTTTCTTCGTATAAATGATGACGAACCACTTATAAAAGAATAATAAAATAACTGTATGATATAATTATCCTTTACATTTTATGACTATTTTATTTAAATTACAAAAATTATATTTTTATCTTTTAAAATAGTCGAATCAGATAGTAAATGTTAATAAATGTCAAAAGTTGATGTGATTGTTGGACTACGGTTGTTTGAGTTTTATATAGCCTAAAGAAGTTTCGTAAGACTTAAAAAATGTAGCAGCATGGGGTATCATAGATGTGGGATAGATTATTTAATTTTTTATTTTAATGTTAAATGTATCTATTTAATATGACGAAATCGTTTTTATTAGCAGTAACAATTATAACATTTATAAGATAAAATAATACTTTTTTATAATTTTTAGACCAACGATATTGATATACTTAAATATTTTGTTATTGAGTAGACACAATTTAATAATAAAATCATTATATTTCTATACATTAAATATTTTAGAAAAACTTGGTTAATAAATTCAAATTAACATGTTCATAAATTTTAATACTAACTTCCTATCAAATCAAATTAGAGAGTTTATGTCATATGCTAAGCGAAGTTGAAAAATTGAATTATTCATTCGTCATGATATTTTATTTTATAGTCAGTATGGTAAATTAATTTCTTAATTTCTCATCTAAAGATCATTTGAATGTAGTCATTCGTATATTAAAAGATCTATTAGAAAAATATTGGTATATGAGATCAATAATGTAACGCCCCGGCAACTTACAGGGAACTGCTGACTGTCCCCACACATCAACACGAGGTTTTCCAGTGTGCTTTGTCCTCACTCACACACTTTCCGAGAAAACTTCCCGGAA
>NC_028356.1:33569361-33671043 GCF_000741045.1 Vigna radiata var. radiata | reverse complement strand
AGCAACTGTAAGTATGATCTCGTCTTCTGGTTTTAAATTTGACAACCCCCAATAGTTGTTTGTTATTCAAATATTGATTGATCAAGATCTCTCATAATAGAAGACTTACTTCTCGATATTGTTTTTCCATTAGTGGTAACTTGATTTCTTAGAAATGCAATAAATTGATAAGTGTGAAATAAATAAATATTTTTACACTTATAAATTACCTTAATCATGTAATTATTCATGTTTTTACTCAGTGAAAAGTTGTAATTTGTAGCAGAGTGTTTCATAAATTATTGTTCAGGAAAAGTTGCTTAAATGTGTAGTTGACAGCCAATTCTCGCAAAGCCAGCAAAAATTCGCAGAGCCAGAGGAACACATTCGCACAGCGCACCATTATTGGTTCGCTGAGCGAATCAACCAATTGGGAGGAGCAAAAGTCAATAATTCGCTAAGCGCACCAGTATTGGTTCGCTAAGCGAATGACAGCAGAAAAGAGAAAAAACTTGCAAATTCGCAAAGCGCACCTGAGGNTGTGCGCTGAGCGAATTACAGCAGTTTAGCTGCATAAAATTAATTTATTCGCATAGCGAATCTGCTCCTGTGCGCTGAGCGAATGGTGCAAGTTATGAAAAATTAACTGGCTTAATGATACGTGACAGAGGTATGGTGGATATGGAGACACAGAAGAAAAATTAGAGAGACCTCTGAAGACCATTGAAGACGCTGAGAAGACTATCTGAAGACATCAAGACTACACATGATGCAAGGAATTGCAAAACTGAGTACGTTTGTGATGTCTAGGATAGGCTAAATTTTCTTTCATTGGAATTGGTTGTATGGCAAAACATTGATGTAATTGTCCTGATCAATAAATGTCTTTGTTCATGTTCTTTTCCTTACTTGATTTTGATTATACGGAAGTATAAGTTCTTAAAGGTTCTCTTTCTACTGGGAAGTATTTTTGGAACCAGAAACGTAAGAAAAGAAGCTAAAAGTTATTACGCTAGGAATAGCTTACATGCTTTTAGTCATTCTGAACATCTGAACGCAATGCAAGAATTATTCATTAAATTAATTAAGGAATTAATAATTTAAGGAATAATTTTAGAACTTGTTTTGAGGAATTAAAGCAAGATATCAACTTGTGAATGCATGAACAGGTCTTTTGTTGCACGGGATTTTACTGAGATGTTAGTCTGATACCAATTCCAATGGTTGTTCGTATTATATTTTCATCTAAATTTTTACGTTGTTAAATTCTGTGTTCTTTATGCAAAATTTCAAAGCGACTTTCATAACACGAATTGATCTTGATAAATTGTTTAAATTAAATAACGTTACACAAATTCCCTGAGGAGAACGATACTTTTCTTATCACTGTATTACTTGTAACGATTTGGTATACTTGCCAAAAAGTTATCATAAATAAAGTATTGTGCAGAAACAAAATATAAAGTTATGACTTTAATTGCTTGTGAACTTGTTTGATTTAAGTAATTGCATTTGTCATTTGAGATTGATTGTCATTTTATTTGAGAAAAAGATTGTATTTGAAGATATAACGACTGAGTTTGTTAACTTAAGTAATAAGTTTGCAGATATTTTGACCAAGTCTTTTTAGGACCGATAATTGATTATGTTTGTAAGAAGCTTGGTATATACAATTTATATACATGAGCTTAAGAGGAGAGTGTTAGATATCTTAGATCATCAGATATACTAGATATCTTATATTTATCTATTATCTTTTATTATTTTATTATTATTCTTTAGTTTGTATTTTAGGCTTAGCCTATATTTTCTTCATTAAAAATAAAATACCCTATGTGTATTTTCTACACAAAGGAGATTAATTACAGAAATAAATAAATAAAGGTGATAATAACAAATTAAATGGAAGTAAAATAAAAAAATGTGGGTGTGTGTCTTATTTATGACCATATAACGAGTTTTGGTGGTGTATTGATGTGTGAGAAATCCTATATGAACATGAGATGATTGATGACATTTTTGTGTGTGTGGTGACTCAGCGAAAGATGGTAAAGGGAAACTCTGTGTAGTTGAACAAGATGAGAACTTCGTTGGAGCTCTTGAGGAAAGTGATGAGAAGTGATACTTGCGTACTTTTTTAAGGAATCTCTTAGAGATAGTGGTGGGAAATGATACCTATGTATACTTCAGTGGGAAAGCTCTTGATGAGAATGGTGGGAAGGGGACCCTATTTGTTAAGCTTGAGACAAGTAAGAAGGGTACTTGCTCTAGTGGTGAGTAGTTGTGGGTAAGTTGTATGTGAGAGTTGCAACCTAGTTTCTTGATACTGAGATCATTAGTGCTTATACTATTAATATGATAATATCATTCCTTTTAATTTTTGCATGAGACAACATATTTTTTATGTGTTTGTATGATGTGTTGTAAAATGTCATGGGTTTTAAACATTAGATAAGTTTATTTTCAAAACTAATGTTTTTGCTTAGTGATATTAGCTCACCAGGCTGTTTGTGGTTGTGGTTTCTACCTACGATGATCGTATTTTATACGGTAGCAGGTAATCATACAAGTGTTGAAGAAGATACACAACATTAGAAAAAATGATTGAGAGATGTTTGGAACAATCTTCTAGTCTTATGTTTTATTTTTCACATAATTTATGTTTTTAAAATAATATTTGTTTTTGTTTATTGAAATTTTCAATAAAAAATGAAGATTTTTTTTTTAAATTATGTAATTTGTGTTAATTATAGAATTTAGGAAGAAAATAATAGAGTGTTACAATTTTTTGTTTCGGAGATGGTTTTGTATCCTAGAGGACGTGAGGAGTGGATTTAATCTCCTTATGATGTACATAATTTATTAGAGTATAAATATTTTATTGTGTTTGTTTAACTACATTTTTTTGTATTTCTTTTAGATGTTATTACAATACATCATTGTATGAATGTAAGAACTTAAAAAATATAATAACTACAAAATAAATAATTATATATATAATAAATATGGTTTTTTATTTATTTTATTTAAAAGATGGGTTAAATATGCTTTTAGTCTCTGAAGTTTCACTGATTTTTTGTTTTAGTCCTTGCATAGAACATTGATGACATTTCGTCCTCTTAATATGGAAACATGTATGTTTAGTCCCTAAAAATAAACGGCGTTAGTTTTTTGGTGACGTGGCTAACGGTGTAGACTGACACGATTTCTTTTTTCTGAGTGTTTCTCACCTTTTTCTTCCTCTCTCTCCCTCGTCTCTTTCTTCCACCTTCCTTCTTCCATCTTCCACCCAACCTCTCCACCCTCACTGAACCCAACCTCCCCACCCAGCATCTCTGTTCCTCAACCATGGTGGTCTAAGGTTTTTTCACAACCAATATTTCACTCCAAAATATTTATGGAATTCAAAAATATTCCCCATACTTCCGTATGTTCAAATGATGAAGGTCGCAATGTGGTTGATGGGATTAGCCAATGAAAAGAGTGAATCCATGCTTCCTTTGTGGAAACATTCTCGGCGCATCAGTTTGGAAGAATTGCATAGATCTATCGATTTTTCAACCATATGCATAGATTCTAGTAATCATCAAGCTGATCTTGCAGCAGGAATTGCAAATGCTTGCATCAGCTATGGAATGCTTGCATCAACTTTCGTAGGTAAAACTTGTTTAATCATGGATAGTACAAACCCGATTTTAAAACCAACATTTAATTTTTAACTTAAAGTTACAAACCTAAGTCTGCATCCATGAAGTTAAAAATTATGCAGATAATTCGTGAGGTTTTTGTCAAAGCAAAGACATCAATTTTAGGAACCTAGATCTTGTTTTCTTAAAAATATCTCTGACCCTAAACCCTAAACCCTAAAATGACAAGTTATTCTTAAAAGCTTTGGGAAAAAAATTGGGTATTGAATTGTGTGATTGAATATGGTGATAAATAGATACAGCTAGCAGCAGCAGGAACTTCTTCCTCTGATGAAAACGTCAATACTACAGGTGCAGAGTGCTTTCACGTAGTTATTAAGACAAAAACAAGCTTTCACTTCACTCTGATTTTCTCATAACAACAAATCCAAGTGGTGCTTTTCTTTCTTTCCCCACTTTTCTTCCATGCACACTAGTGGTTCCTCAATATTAATGTTGTTCAATCAAAATCTTATCAACTGTTATTGATATGTTAGGACCTCTTACTCCGTTCTCTTTTTAACCAAAAATAACGTGATTCATACCAGCCCTTCATTTTTCAATAGGAATACAACTTTTTCTTTACCTAACATCATTCTCTGTCTCTCAAATCTTACAAAATTCTCAAATCCAAAATATCTATAGACAAGCCGAGCATATTGGCTAAAATAATTTATATATTTTATCAGTTCACAAACTTAACTAGTTATTGTGATTAGGTTACGTAGATATGTTTTACTATTTTGTATTTTGAATGAGTAAATTTATCTTTTTATTTTTTTATAATAACGAGATACTGTATTAAACAGTAAGAATGAAACTGAAGTATCAAAATTCAGTTTTCTAGGATTACACAGAATGCATTAATTCTGTAGAGGACCTATTCATATATAAGTCATTTTCAAGTTTCAAAGCATGCAAACCACTAGGATCTGTAACTAAAAGACACTCAAAATGTTGGTTGTGAAAAAACCTTAGACCACCGTGGTTGAGGAACAGAGATGTTGGGTGGGGAGGTTGGGTTGAGTAAGGGTGGAGAGGTTGGGTGGAAGATGGAAGAAGGAAGGTGGAAGAAAGAGACGAGGGAGAGAGAGGGAGAAAAAGGTGAGAAACACTCAGAAAAAAGAAATCGTGTTAGTCTACACCGTTAGTCACGTCATCAAAAAATTGACGCCATTTATTTTTAGGGATTAAACATACATGTTTCCATACTAAGAGGACGAAATGCCATCAATGTTCTATGCAGGGACTAAAACAAAAAACAAGTGAAACTTCAGGGACTAAAAACATATTTAACCCTTAAAAGATTTGTTTTATTAAGATAAAGATAAAATAGTTAATTAATTATTTATAAGGTTTATTTTATTTAAAAAATTTTGATGAGAGATAAAATGATTTATTATTTAATTTAAAAGATTTATTTTCTAAAAAAATAAGATTTGATAAATAATTATTTCGTTAGAGAAAATAATTTTTAGATATTTGTTATATATTAGATATTGTTAAAAAAAAATAATGTGATAGGGTTAAATATTATAAGATATTCTTTTTTTTTTTGTTAAATATTAACTTATTTAATTTAATTTTATCTCTATGGATCTTATTTATTTATTTTAGGTTTAATGTTTTAATAGATCCTTATTTTCATCTAGAATTTCAAATAAGTCCCTTGTTTTTTACGGTCTCAATTAGGTCCTTATTTTTGTTAATTTGATGCAAATAAGTCCTTTCCGTCAATTTTATCAAACGACGTCAATCAGTGTGATGTGTCCTGGTGACACTGTCACGTGTCAAAAAAAACGTGTGTGATATAAATTTTTTAAATTTTAGAATTAAAAAATTAAATTAATATATTATAATATTTGCTAAAATTAAGAAAAGAAAGGACAAAGATGGAAAAGGAAAAGATCTTTTTTCTGAAACATTCATTGTCTCTACAATTGGGAAAATAAAATCAAAATTGGTGAAATTTGGCCCTCGTGTTTCCCCTCTTCCAACAAGAGACCTTATTCTCTTTTTCTTTACAATCACTCTCCTAATAGTAACAAACACATCAAGCTATCATCATCTTCAAACACACACCAAGATGTTGCATTACGCTCTCTTCAACCCGACGCCACTTCCATAGCCATCGCCAACAATTCACCCAAAAATTAGGGTTTTAGATTTGCATATGTAGATTAGGGAAAAACTTACTCTAGTGCCGTCATGCGAGAATAGGGTTTCTTCTTCACGGTAGTATTGGTGAACTTCGTGATAATTGGTTTGCTTCTAGGTTTTTCTCCTGCAGGTGAATGAAGAAGGCGTGGTGGAGAAGCTTGCGGAAAGGCGCTGGTGTGACAGTTGAAGATGATTGTGTGATTCGACTTCGCGTTTCTACGATTTGGGTTTTGCTTGGTGATGATGTTGGTGGCTCTTCATCATTGCAGCACGAATCGTGCTTCTAGTTTGAAGGAGATTTTTGGTTCTCTGGGTTTTGATCTTATATGTTTCAGGTTGATGGTGGTTGATGGAGAATGAAGAAGCTTCGCGATGACGTTGCTCAAAGGCGTAAGGAACTCGCGATTCGATTTCGCGATGCTTGTGGCAAAGCATTTGGCACAACGATGCGACTAGTGTGTGATATGTTTGCGAAAGGTTTCTAGTTAGGGTTTTGAAATCTCTAATGATGGAGGTACGAAGGTGGTGGTTGGCCATGAGCGTGGCGGCGCAACACGGTTCATCACAATTGAGATTGCTTCTCTGAAATTCTCCTTCTAGGTTGGCGTGGAGAAGGTTGGGTGAGATATTGATGTTTCTGCAGTGGCTTGTGGAACTCACGAGGTAGTGAAGGATGTTCTGGTGGCCGAGGCAGTGCAAGACTAGTGGTGGTCTAGTAGCTAGGGTTTTTTTTGTATGGGAAAATTAAGGTTTTTGGAGGTAGGAGATGATGATGATGTGTTAAGGGTGATATGTCAAAGTTGATTCTCAACTATGTGTGTAAGTGTCCATGTCAGCCAATGATTCTCATGTAATTCATTGATTGGTGCTGTGAACATTTTGCCGTTAACGATTTAAACGTCGTAAGTCAAAATGACCAAATTGAATATAAACTACAGAAAAATGAGTCTCACATCGAACAAAGTTAGCGAAAATAGAGATCAACAATAATATTAAGTTTATTTATTAAGTTTATTACCATTGATATTTAAAACTTAAAACAACCTTGTTCCTTTTAATTTTTTTCTTTCATATTATCTACTGTACGAGTAGAAGAAGAACATGCTTAATAAGAATAGTTTGAAAAATTATTGGAAAATTTTCTAAAAATAGATTGGTAGATAATTTATATTAATATCCCTACGAAGTATTAAATATATAAAAATTTTTCTATTAATATCATACAAAATTTATGTTGTTGTAATATTTTATGAATATAAAGATATATTATTATTAATGTTTTCTCTAAGAAAATCTTATTATACAAAATAAATTATTTCATATTTTTATTAAATAAATAATTATTTATATAATAATCGGTATGTTACATTTAGTGGTAACAAAACAATTATTCTTGTCGAGACTTTGAGTATAATATTTTTCATGTATAAAGTCTCTAATTATAAGTAGAGGTAAAAATTATTTGTTCTTACATTTTTCTTATATTAGAAAATAGTAAGATATACTAGCTAGTAATAATAAATCACAACAATTAATATTTATATTAAGGAAAAGTTTTAAGATTGAAACGTAATATATATATATGGTTTAATCATTCACGAAGTTCCTATTTTCGCGTGGAATCTCAATTTCGTCTCTTTTTTTCAAAAAATCTCAATTGGGTCCCAAATTTATGAAAATTGAAACAATTGGATCCTTTCTATTAAATTGTTTTTAACGGTGTTAGTGGGAATTGAACATGGCACGCGATAGTCAGTTTGTTAACTGATGTGGCTGACCATCTAAAGCATGTGGATAATTCAATTTTTTAAATAAAAAAAAATGAAAATTGTAAACTGGAATTGTATTGAGAATTTTATTTTATCGAATTAGGAATTAAGATTCTTCTAACTTCTTCTAGGATTCTTCCAAAGATTGATAGAGATACAAATCTCTTCTTCTTTGATAGAAATATCGCCCACTGTCTCATCCATTTCACTGAATAGAGAATCTCTCAATCGAAGCTACCTTTTTGCAATCTCAATGGCGTCCTCTCTCATTACAAAGCGCTTCTTCTCCTCTTCTCTCCTCTCCAAGTCTATCATTCGTCCCGCCGCTTCAGCCTCTCGCTCAAAATTCTCTTCCCCTCGTACCGCGCGTCGTGACGATATCTTCTCAGACGTGCTGGATCCGTTTTTCCCTACTCGGAGTTTGAGCCAGGTTCTGAACATGATGGATCAGTTCATAAGCTTCTTGGCTTCCGAGAATGATATAAAATCTTCTCTTTCATTACCATTGTTGATACCCCCACCCGCAATTGAAGTTGATACACCCCTCTTTATTTGATTCAACGAAAAGATAAAGGCGTCATCCCACCACCACACATCAAAGGAGGATCAAAAGGATGAAGCTTTTCCCTATGACCATGACTAACACTACCAATTGCAGATACCCTTTGCCTTAGAAAACCACCACCAGCACACCACCGTCACCTACCCCACATTTTTCCAGAACCTAGATAGAAAAAAAAATCCAAACTTTATGAGAAAAACACCAGCATCACAAAAAATGGACACTGCACAGTAAAATCACCACCGTGAAAAATCAACAACCTTCATCTCCCCTCTCATCTAAAACATTCAAAACATATTGGTCACTAAAACGGTGCTCAAAAGTAGCAATTTCCAAAAAAGGACTGGCAAACAAGTAATTGGAGAGAAAGGAAGGAAGGAAAGACAAAGTAATTGGAGAAGGTAAGAGAAAGAAGAGGAGAAAGTGGATTACTACGAAGTTGCTACGTAGAAATACTTTCATTTTCTTTTTATTTAAAAAATTGAATTATCCACGTGCGTGCTTTAGATGGCCACGTCAGTTAATAAACTGACTTTTAACTGACTATCGCGTGCCACGTTCAATTCCCAGTAACACCGTTAGAAACAATAGTGCAGAAACGCTATTTAACGTCGGTTAATTTGGACTTTTAACGTCACTTTCACATCCGACGTCTATACGGGTAACGTCTATGGGACGTTGTAATTCCTCAGAACCGACGTCCATATAAACGTCGGGTAACGATATCCACCGACGTCTATATAGACGTCTGCTTATACTCATACCGAAGTCTAATTATTCTATATAGACGTCTACCTTTGCTTAAACCGACGTCAACATGAATACATATTGAGGTTGAAAATGACACTAACCGACGTTTATGTTCTTATAGACGTCGGACCAGGCACTAACCGACGTCTAACAACGACGTTGTGTTTTAGTGCAGTTTTGATCCAGACTTTCGGTAGCATTGTGTAACACTCTCCTCTCGCTAGTTTCCCCATAAAAAAAGTTTGCGTCTTTCGAATCTTCTACGACATTCAACCCAAAACCGAACCTGGGTCCATGACTACTTCCCATTATTCAACCGCAAAAGAAAAAAATTACGGTGACACGAGAACTAGACAAGGACCCAAGTTCCATTTTGGGTCGGAAGCCTTAGAAAACTCAAAAGATCGCCACTCTTCTTGTGAGGAAACCAGCAAAGGGAGAATGTTGCACTATGTTACCCAAAGAGAGGATCAAAACTGCACTAAAACACAACACAAAGAAAACAAATTTTAATCAGTTGAACGACAAGATAATCGATAAAAAACTAAAGAAAGTTTAAACGGTAAGCATAAAAAAAAACCACGCACCTAGGATGCAAGAGAGAAAAAGGAGAGGACGAAGACAATGACGTTATGAGAAACGACAATGCAATGCCGCAAGAGATAAAAAGTAGAGGTGCGCAAGCAAGTAAAAGAAGAGAAGCAGAGAAAAAGGAGAAGAGATGAAGACGCGATCAGAAACTGAATGGCGAGAAGAGTCCGCGGTCTATTTAAAATGAAATGTGGCGTCGGTTGCTCCAGAAACCGACGTCTATAAACGTCGGTGTTTTAAGGGATCCGACGTCTATAGACGTCGGTGTCTCAGGGGATCCGACGTCTATTCTACGTCAAGAAGCTGAAAAGATTGACGTTTGATTTCCTGTCAGGGGTAGTTCACGTCGGTGCCCCTCCTATCTGACGTCTAAAACCCCTGAATTTGGTGAAAATAATCAATTACAGGAACTTAGACGTCGCTTACGATCAGAACCGACGTCTAAATTGAAGAATTTTTGTCTTCCCGCCTTCCAGACAGGCCTTAGATGTCGCCTTTTGACTATGTGATGTCTAAGCGCCTGGGAATTAGGTGAACAACATTAATTGTAGCCCAATCGACGTCAAGTTTTCAGGGGATCCGACGTCTAAAGCTGAATCAGTTGACGTTTGATTTCCTGTCAGTGACTTGAACGTCGGTGCCCTTTTCTAGCCGACGTCGAATTGACTGTCTTATCACATACCTCAGGGTCTTCGACGTCGGTTTGCGGCAGGTGCGACGTCTATGATGTCATAGACGTCGCCTAACATCGAAACTGACGTCTAGTTTACTAATATATTTACGATAATGTCACCGTGCAGTAATAGACGTCGGTTTTTCACAAAATCGACGTCTAATGGGTGACGTTAAACAACGTTTTTGCACTAGTGAAAGGATCCAATTGTTTCAATTTTCATAAATTTGGAATTCAATTGAGATTTTTTGAAAGAAAAGGACGAAATTGAAATTCCACGCGAAAATAGGAACTTAATGAATGATTAAACATATATATATATATATATATATGAAACTTTGGCAGGAATAATCCAAAAACTTTAAGAGGATTTAATCCTGCTGGAGCTATCAGATATATGAACATAAGTGTGATTTCCATGAATGTACACTAATTTTTAATTTAAATCCTTTATGTATAATTTAATAATTTATATTTTTATTATCTCCTACAATTAAATTATTGCCTTGTATATATAAAACAGACTAACGACGTATTCTTTTAGTAGTCTATGTTATTGTTTGAAATTTACTAAAAAAAATATGAGTAAGATTTATTAACTAACAGAAGAGATTGCAAAAATTTATAATTTCTTATAAATTTTAGTTGAAATAAAAAAATATAGGGTTAAATATGTTTTTAGTCCCTATATTTTGAGGCGATTTTGGTTTTAGTCTCTCTTTCAAACTATGATTCAATTTAGTCATTCAACTTTAAAAAACTCTGGTTTTAGTCCTTTTTACCAAATTTTTTTTTAACTTTATTTGTTATTTCAAGCACGTTTTATTATAGCATTTGGATTGTTTACGACACACTTTTACTTCAATGTTAATTGAGAAACACATTTGAAACAACAAATAAAGTTAAAAAAATTTGGTAAAAATGACTAAAACCAGAGTTTTCTAAAGTTGAAGGACTAAATTGTACATTAATTTGAAAGATGGACTAAAACCAAAATCACTCCAAAATATAGAAACTAAAAACATATTTAACCCAAAAATATATTGAAATGTTGCTAGCATCTTTTGAAGTTATAATTGTAAAATAATAAAATTATCATTATTTTGTTAGATCGTTGGCATAATTGTTTTCAGTTTCAATTTTTTATCTAGATAATTTTACCTTTTATAAATTTATATCATCATATAGAAAAGATATATTTTCTTATTGGTTTTATTTTTTAATTAAACAAATTTTCAATCCATGAATAAAATTGGCACTTCTATTATTATCAAGTTATATTGACTTTTGCCTATGATGCTCAATTGTCATACACTATGATTGTCTCATTAATGAAAATTATTTGTCATTAAATTAATGTTATTTCACCTAACTAAGACTAAGGTAGTGCATCACATCCAAATAAATAAAAATTGAGGTTTGTATTGCTTAATAAAAAAGTTTAAGATGCCTTAATATTGAAGATTAACCTTTAAATAAGCTCATTCAACAAAGACTCACCCAAATCCATCCTCAGAACATTCCAAATCAGAGAAATTTAATGGTGTTCTATCTTATTCTTTGTGCAATTAAGAACCTATCATTATAATAATATCATTAGATAATACGGACACTGCTAATATATTTTTAATTAAATTTTAAAAAGTAAAACGTATTATTTCTTTAAACGCTTGGGAAACTAATATCTTTATACATAAAAATTTAAATATTTGTCTTCCTTAATATGGTTTTTATTGATTCGAGGAATCTCTGTACTCAATTATTAATTTTAATATAATAATTTTGCTTGAATTTAATATTTTTGAAAAATATATAAAAAAATTAAAGAATGTTGTATCACAATATAAATTAATCAATATACTTTTGAAAATATTTCATATATTCAATATATTTACTTATCACAATTTTAATCTTATAAAAAATATTTATTCAGCTTGATGTAAAGATTAAAATTGTAATAAATAAATATTAAAAAAAAAACTACTAAATTTAGAAGCTAATCAATAAATGTAACATCTTATTTTAATAATATAAAATCATTAAAATAAAACATACATACATAATAACTTACAAGAAACCTGAGACTAATAGAGCACAAGAGCATGTTGCTTCTCTCTCAACCAACTGTTAAAGCAATTGAAAATATATCTCCTTCTTAAGCTCACACCGGTTAAGGTGATCATTGCAAAAGAAAAAACAGCACAGACACATAAAACAAAAGAAGCAAGAGTAAGCTAGTGATAAAATAACTTAACATGAAAAAAAGAAAATTCAACATACAATTTCAATCACACAATTAGTAGAACATCTCCCACCATTCACACATATCCAAAACATCTTTCATGTTCACACCACTGACTCAGACTTGACTAAACCCTTTAAAATATAGTATAAATGTCGAGTCATGAAAGGTTTTGCACTTGCGTGGTGGAACAACTGACTCACTCAAAACTGCCACACGAGGTTAGTCCTTAAAACACCACCATGAAGAAAGGCCCCCAGGCTAGGATCTGTTGCTCCTCTCACGACATGATTCATCATTCTCTAATTAAGCATGAATGATCATTAAAGTGTCAGGATAACCCCATATCGGCTTCTTACAATTTATACTATTTATACACATGAATCCTCCTTGAAATTATCTTTTCCAACCTTGAAAACCATTTGAAATCATACATATGTTCATATGCTTTCACATTGAATACCAATACATGAAAGAAATAAAAACAATCATACAAGTCATCAGAAATCACAAAATAACCATTTTCTTCATAGCAACATGATACTGCCACTTAGGCAAGGAAAGCAACTTTAAAACCCTCACCAACAGCTGTGGAAGGTTCCAAAACCCCCCAAAATGACCTAAAGAACATCTAAAACTGATACCCGAAGCCCTAAATTTGGTATTTCCAAAACCTGAAAAAGAAACTAAAACTGTTGTGGTAGCGCTCAACGCTAAGAAGCTACCGCTTAGTGCTAGAAACTTCCCTTCAATGCCATATCAGTTGACAACACATTGTTTTCATGGACTTTGATGCACTTGAGACTTGTTCTGAGATTAAAAGGGTTTCTTACACACCAGAATTGATATGAAAACACGTTTATAACTAAAACAAGGTACCACTTTGATCATTAGATCCGAACTTTGTGCATTAAACCCATATGACAACTTCAAAAGTACCAAAACTCAAATCTACACTTTCTAAGCCAAAACTCTTCAAACTAAAGGTATGGACAAGTCTTAAATGACTCAACAACAGACCCTAAACTCATCAATTTACCCTAGACCCACTCCCTTGGAATTTCACTACTCAATACCCCTTATTTAGACCCAAAATCATGCAAATCCACCCTCATAACCCTCTCTTGCACAATACTCCAGATTTTTACTGGTTTGAATCTCACAAGTCCAAAATAACATCGAAACAATTACCACACATCTATTTTACCCAACCAACCCCTTATTCAAAATTTCACCTATTAAATCTCAATATTTTACACTTTCATAACAGAAGTCCTAATAGGTATGATAACATACCTCTAACTATCCAAAATTGTGCAGACCACTTACCTCAACATTTCCCTATTCAACACTCTCTTTTTACACCAAAAACACTTGAAAACCACCCTTATATACTACCTTTTTCATTACACACAATTTTCTTAACCATCTAACCCTCCTAACAAGTTCTAAATTACCTTATGACAGTACTAAAACAGATTCCATAACATTCCCATACCTTTTTCTAAATTTCACTACCCAAAACTCCACCTTTTAAACTTAAAATCTAAGTAACTTGATTAATACTCTCACAACCACTTGAATTTTGTTTCAAACCATAAAATATCCTCATCATACACAATTAAAACAATATGCAACAACAAACACATCCTCATACCAATTACAATAACACCATATCATCAAAACACCGATTTAACATACGTCAAATTTACCCAAACATACTAATTTTTTACTAAAACATCTAAAATTTATAAAATTACTAAATTTACACTGCAAATACAATTAAGATAAGGTCTAACTTCCCGTACTTCAAAATAACAGCTTAACCCGCAGAAACGTCTCGTTGGTCGCTTGAAACGCAAGAAATTCCTAAACGAACCTACGAGGTACCAAGTTGGGAACGAACAAAGTTTTCAAAACTCTAAATTCACCAAGAATAAGAAAAGAGAGCTAAGTGATACATGCATAACAGTTTCCATGCATGATTATTGATCGAAAGAAAGAGGTAAGAAAATGAGTAGAAACTTACTTACTCTAAAACAAAAATTGATTGGTTGGATTTGTAGGTCTTCACGCCGTGATCGACTAGACACCTCATGATTGTCAAATAGATGACTTAAGAGTTAAAATTCTTAAAGAGAGGGTAGAAAACTCTAGAAGAGTAGTTTCTAGAGAGATGATACGTTTTAAGATCTTGAAACCCATTTATAGTACAACTATTTATAATAAAACTGTTTAATATTAGAAAAATCAAGTATCACGGTTTTAGACTACCACCACTTCGAAAATACCATTTTCTGAAATTTTAGAGTAAGAAAGCATGAAAACATATTTTAAGAGTGCTAATTTTATGAAGACTGAAAAATTATTTTATGCTAAGTTTAAAATCTATTTTTAGAATAAAATTATATTATTACAATAAATAAAGGATAATTTTTCCTTTCCATCAAAATTTATACATTAGTATGTAATTAATAACATACTCAGACAGAAATGCTCTGGACCTCACATTTATCCTTTATATATAATAGCAGGAAAAAACCATAATTTAAGTATAGATAATAAACAACCACTTTCTGCACCACCCATTCAACATGACACAATTTTAAATATCTAAAAATGAAACCTTGTTAATTATACACTATTTCTGAATGAAAAAAGAAGCCATTTTAATTATTCATTTTTATATTCTGAACTAAAAATAATATTTTGTTAATTATTCACTATTTCTGATTGATAAAAATGAAGTCATTTTAATTATTTATTTTTATATTCTGAACTAAAGTCATCTGTTAATATGACTATATTATAATTTCATTTAAACTTTACACATTTAGTTAGAATCAAATTGTGTAAACTTTATATTATTTTAATTTAAATACTAAAACCATCTCGATGAAAATCAGTTATATTTAAGCTACAGGACTTTTCCTCTTATCCAAAAACAACCTACATAATTTTAGATTCATATTCATAAAATTAGTAAAATTCCCCCATTTTTAAATATTTACTCAATTCAAAACTCTCAAAATTTGCTGCGTCTGTGAGGAAAATCCAGCCACGTTGCATCACAGATGACTATAATTGAGAAAAAAGCTAGTGGGTAAGATTTAATGAAAGGGAAGGAAGGCAGAAGAAAATTTTGTGGTTTTTGGGAACTTTGACTGGGAGCCTCTTGTCTTGAGAGAAATCCAAATTAGAGGAATATTGTCTGAGCCATCAATGAACGAATTTGAAGGTATATTGCTTACAAATATGCAAAATATTGCACAAATTATTGCTTACCTATATTTTTCTTTTGCTTTTACTTTCTCAGTGCTTTTCCTATCTACCCGAGAGAGTATTAATGAGATGAAAATCCGCACCCAAAGTTTCGAAGCAGTCATTTTCCACTTACCACATTAATTAAAGTGTCATATTTTACTGAATTCGATGTAAAGTTTCTCTGCATTCATCTCGAACAGAAGATGAAGTAGGTAGGATACAGGGATACATATATATTATACCCACGTGATCACCATTATGTTCACAAGCACGTACATCACATACAGTACAACTCATTTATCTTCTTTTCTATCAATATACAACTATTTCATGGACATATTACAACTATTTAAGTTATTTTTTTTATATCAAACACCATACACTAAAGTTTCCTATAAAAGAACACATAATATACCCAAACACTATACTCTCGTAATGGGCCATTTGATGATCTGTAAACCACGGGAAATCTCATAACGTAAAAGTGCAGGAGCACTTCACGCAGACTTTGGAGCTCCACCCGCTTCTATCAAGCATTTATTAGAAAGATTGATTATTGAATCTGCAATCACTCTAGCACTAGATTTCATGTAGCCACCTGTAAATGGAGTGACAAATAAAGAAAATTTGATAAAACAAACAATACGAAAAGAAAATAGTTGAAGTTTCTAAAAAGGATTTGTGACATGGATGGGTCGAGAATATTGTCATTTTCTATAATTAGTTATAAAGAGAATATTGCCATTTTCTATAATTAGTTATAAAGAACCCACCTCCATTAAGCAAACTGGAGAAAATTTTAGTGTGGTTGTTTCACATCTCATCTCAACAAAAAAACCCCACATAACTTATACTCTTTTACTCTTGGAAAACACGATTTGACGCTTTTAACTGCATCCCAACGGTTTTCCAAGCAAACTAATGTTGAATAAAATAATCGGGAAGGTTTAAACAAAAACATCCAAAAATGATAATGTCTAATAATTTATTAAGTGCAAGCTCTGATTTGTCATATTTTCATGTCATCAAATATTATTAATTGATCACATTTAGGTGAACAAAGAATCTTTTGATATAGATGGTTATAAGCGTGACGACAACAAGGCTTTTCAGTCATTCTATATGAAAGTTAGGACCTCGGTCTGAAATAAATCGCTAAAAAATAGTATTTTAAAAAAAAAATTGCATAGATGGGCATGTGGTCATACTTAAGAAGATAAACACTTAGAAGTTAGACAAAACAAGGGCTAATTTCAGGTTTCCCTCATATTACTTTCTTTAACATAAGAAGATGCTTGCAAAAAGTAAAGAAAAATGCACAAACTAGAAACTAAAAGAAGTTAGTAATATTAGACTAGGTCCTTGTTAGGTGAGTTTCCTTTGCACAAAAAAGGCCAAAGCAACCACCATATATATGATAGGGAGGGAAACAATAGCAAACCTGAAGTGAGCATGACGATGGGAATGTTCTTCTCACGAGCAAACCGGAAAACTTTTTCATCTCTAAGGGCAATTCCTTCGGGGCTGATCTGTGTATATAAAATAGCACAAGCACTGCGTATGCTGAGTGGTAGTTAACTAACACACTAACTCAGAATAATGACCGTTATTTTCATATACGTATAAGAGGAAATGACGAGGCAACTAAAGTTAATATAAACGTACACTCCCTTTGCACTAAAATATAAGCAAAAAAATCTCACGATTGGTGGACCTAATTATAGCAAAATTTCAACTAGCACAACCCAATCCAATTTACTATTTCAAAAATACCCTTATCTTTATATCTAGGTATCACCCTTGATAAATACAACTGAGGTAATTTAGTAAAAGTAACTCTTTATTACTATTCTTAATCAGTGTGAAAGTGGTTAATTCTGTTTATATTTGAGTTCAGACGTGATATTTTACTGCAATAAAGCAAATTCAAGAATGACATTACCTCCAACCTTCCTAACGGATCTCCTTGTAGGATGTCGGTTCCAGCATTATAAATTACCAACTCAGGGTTAAACCTACGCCCAGCAACCTTGAATCAAATTGACATGAAAATCAAAAGTTAGCCATAAGAGCTTGAATGTTAGTATGCCTTCTTCACCAGGTAAACAATCCTGTGGCGTGGTATGGGTATGATTGGAAGTTAAGAGTAAAGGGGAAAGGCTGGAAGGAAACTAAATGGGAAGGGAAGGGTTGAGATTGGGAAGTAAAGATACAGGTCTCTTTCCTTTATTTTAAAAATCAAAATACAGGGACCGGTAAGATAAACACCATGCACCAAATGAACAGTCAATATAATTGGACTTGGATAGGTTATAGAAATGTAAAAGTATACACAGCTACACATAATCCTATCTATCAAGCCAATAATATTAGAGAATTACAAGTCTGCAATGATAATATAAGATACCTCTAGTGCTTCGTCTAATTTTTGCAGGTACTCTTCTGTAAGTGTCCCACTCTAAAAGTTCAGGGGAAACATACAAGTTACAGAATCTTAAAGAGAAATATCAGAAAACAAAATATGATTAAGGTTTAACTGATAGTTTATATATATACCTTTACTTCAACTTGCTGATTTATGTAGTTTCTCGCCTCGTAATCCTGATATAGAAGGTATAAAGGGATGGCAGCAAGGAATTGATATAAGTTGGTCTCAAGGTCATAAAATTGTGACCACTGTATCAGAATATATGCGTACTTTAAAGTAAACGCAAATATTAATTAGCAGTTGACAATGGACCATCTATCCTCACACAATTTAGACCCTTTTTCCAATAATCAGAAGAAACATACTTCCAACATCACGATGAGGCATTATTATTTAGAAAACAACAGGCATTAATGTATTGCTGAACCCTTTTCAATAAGTTTATTAGCCAAATCATTTTATGGCTTCCTGCATACTTCATTTACAAATCAATTGCAGATGCAAACAGAGAAAATATTAGCATGCTTTAGCTTGAGTGCTTTTCCTATATTTGAATAGGTTTTCACCACTGGATTTCGCAAGTGTGAACAAGGTTAGTAAAGGAGGCCCCAATAACTAGTACAAATATCAAGATTGGCCCAACAAATGAAGTTCTATGGAAATTACCCTACCCCCCACAAACACAGGTATGACCACACAATTGTTAACGAGAAATCATTAAATAAATAAAAAAAAAACCTAGATCTAAATGGACTTTCGAAAATTTAGTTTTTATAATTCAAAAGCCTCATTTGACCCATGTTACTGATCCACTGTTAGCATCCAATTGCAAGAAATGGGACTCAAGTCCACACAGGAAGCACAGAATTTTGGTGTGGAGTTTACAAGGCTTTGGGTTCTCCTACTACAATCGCAAAGTTTTTGTGGTCCGGTCCTACCAATTTTCTTATCACGAGTTCTTGACGATATCTTTTAGCCGCAATCAGTTAGTGGGGTTGGTAATGCTGATATTGCAATGTTTGTCTGGGACTAGTTAAATGGCTAGAACACAACCAACTTGCATTGGTGTTGGAGGTGCGACTCATGGTGGGATATTAGGATCCAGTTGCAAGCATGAGACTTGACTCCCACATTGGAGGTATGAAATTCTAGTGTGAGGTTTGTTGGGCCTTAGGCTATCCAATTACAATGATTAGCTTTTGTGATGTGATTTGCTTAAGGTTCTTATTCCCCACTCAGTAGAAAAAGGATTATATTTTTGTTTATTAAAAGCAACACCTAGTGAATGAGACTCCAACCATGTCTGATCTGGAGAGAGACATTATTTTCAAACTTATCCCAACAAGTGGAAATAATGTTCAGTGGTTAGAACACATTATCACCAACTCACGAGACAGCAATCTTCCTGATGTACAAACACTCACTCTTTTTACCAATGGAATGTAGAAACGAAACTGCAATATATGCTTTCATGCACTCCACAATGATATACACAGAAAAATTCACCCTTCATTCCACAAAAAGGACTTGACAATTCAAATGTACAATATAACAGGACACTGCGACATGTCAGATGCCAGCCAGCAATGTTGAATAGATAAGACATGTGAAAAGAGAAACAGAGAAAATCAGTTCAAAATACTAGACAGGAAGAAAAAATATGTAAAACATATCAAGGAGTAAGATTACCAAAGGATAGATTCCAGGATTGTACATATCCAAAATATAGACTCGGCCTGCCATGACAAAGTCCCTATTAGTAAAAACCCTAAAAGATAAGACACCAAACACTAGAGTAATTTTTTTTTGGACATTACTATCGTAGGCAAAGTCCATTTCATGACCGTTTCCTTGATGTGCATCAAGATCAATGATCATCACCCTGAAAAATTCGCAATCAAATTTTGCACGAGCAATAACAGGATACTCTAACTTGCAATAGGATAGTACCTTGATATATTCAACTGAACAAAAGCAAAGTGGATGCAAAGAGAAATATCTGCATAAACACAGAATCCACCTCCTTTTTCTGCAGAGCAGTGATGAAACCCCCCTCCCACATTAATGGCCCATCCTCTCTCCTTTGCAAGTTTTGCAGCCAGTACAGTTCCTCCAACCTGTCATTAGATTAGGAGCAAGATCAGATTTTCCGAGTGCTAAACAGACTAAATAGCACAGTTAACTTACCTGCTTCTTGAATGGGAAAAGAACTTTTTGTTGCACAAGACAATTGGGAATTAATGCCACGGGAGGGACCTATATTTAGTAATTCATCTCGGTAAATAATCCATCATGATGCATCAACTATATAAAGCCTCAGCAACCACATACCAGTTATCACACAGAACTCCAGTACTAAATAACAAAAGCAAATATAATAAAGAACCCCAGCACAATCATACAGCTTTCTATTCTAAAAGACAAGATAAATTTTTAAACCAATTTTTAGACACCATATAAGATTTCCACGGTTAAAGAATAAAAAGGAATAATAAGTATCACCAACAAAAGAAATGGCTACCTCGTGCCACAAGGGAATGCAAAATACCTCAACTATCATAGCAACTTTTGAACTCCCCTTCAGGCTATTCAGATACAATTCTGTGTGAACCTTTAAAGGAAAGAAGGAAACAGAGTTAGAACTAGACATGTTGCTTAAATTACATCAGTTTCAATCATATATATTGTTTGTTGCAGCTATACAAGTGATTAGAACATACATGCACAATTTCCTACAATTTAAGTCCAGATTTAGTTAAATTTCTCTATTAACACTTACAAAAAGAAGATAAAATAAGATATATTATCTCATTAACTAATATCAACTTATGCACTTCAATATCATATGAACTCTCTTATCCAACTTCTCCAAAAATTGACGAACATAAGTTGATTTTAACTTGTTCACTTGTAGTTAATTAAACTCAACTTATAAACTTAAACATTATAGAAACCTCCTTATGTAACTTCTCCAAAAATTAAAGCACATTAGTTGATTTTGAGACATGTAATTCACTTTGCTTTTCACTTTATTCTTCTTCAAGTGTTCACCAAAATGTTTATCCAAACAAGGACTTCCTAATTAAGTATAAGATAGCGCTTACCACTAGAAGATCATCCTTGGAAGCTTCGAGAGGCTCAACGATGCTTTCTTTGTCGAGAATGCCAAACGAAACGAGGAATCGGCAAATGCGTCCCCACTTCGACGAATCAAACGGATGCCTGCAACAATCGTCAAACAGTTACAAACTCCTCACACTATTCACAATCAATTCAATTCAAATCACAGCTTCAGAAAAAAGATGTTAATGCGAAGAAAATGCTTACAGTTTCTCTATGCCGAGAAATGATATGTCATAGGATTCGGAGTAGATTAGCGGAACCTGAATTAGTCAAAAACCGAAGGCGTAAACACTCAACGCGCCAAGAATGCGAGTGCACGGAACTCGCTTACCTTGGACGGGGACACGTCGAAGTAGAGCTTGCTGGAGAGGATGCGCTTGCGCCGGAGAGCCTCGGCGTCGTTCTCGGAATAAGACGACATCGACAGCGACGGTGGTGATCGATAATGGAAGAGGTTTTGATTCAAATTGGCCAAGCCACCGAAACAACGAGTCAACTCAGTAGCGATTTCCGAGATAAAATTTCGAGAATCGTCGAAAACTAACTCAGTCACCTTGCTAAACTCGGATACTCGGTTGATAATTTTCATGCATGAACCGAAAATGGACCGATAATCGAATTGCTCAACACCCTGAACGAATGACAACTAGACTAAAAATTCAGTATATTCAACACATATCAATTTTTTTTTTCATTTTTATTTTTATGGCGGAATAAATATACTCATATATATCCATCGTTTGTACCGCCTTTTCAATATTTAAAATATTAATTAAATAATAAAAAATGTAAAAATATATCACTTAATAAATAAATTAAATGTGTCTTAATAATTTAAAATAAAGACAAGCAAGAGAAGATGGATAAATATTGAAACATGTATGACAGAAATATAGACACATAAATATCTCGTTTTTATATTTAATTTAAAAAATTGAATATTAATATTCATATTGTTCAATAGTTAATATGAAAATTTAAACTTTTTATTAAAGTCGAGACAAATTTAAATAATTATGCAGAATTATCCTCTCTATTTTTTTTTTCTGTTTCATGTTACAAAGAGTAAATAAATAATTTATACAATAAAGAAATCTAGATATTTTAAATCTAAGGTTAAAAGCTCTATTTGGTCCCAGTTTTGATTGGGAAAATTCGAAATGGTCCCTGTGTTGATTTTGTGTTCAATTTCGTTCCAAAGAACGAATTTTATGTTCAATTCGGTCCTTTTCAGTAACTCCGTTAAAATTGTTAACGACAACGTGTCCAAATATGCAATTGCTGAGTGAGGTGTTAGTTTTTTGCTAACTGGGAATCCTTTTCAATTGGAATTAGGATTTTTTTAAAAATTTAGAAGGACAAAGTGGGAAAAAAAGAAAGACTTTCTTCTTCCTCTGAAACCCTAATTCCTCTACCATTACCCAAACCCCAACCGCCGACGACCGACCACCGTCCATCATCTTCTTCCTCGCACGCCGTCAGCAACCATCGCACCTCGCACCTCCATCACCGTCGCACCTCCATCACCGCCACACCTCCATCACCATCGCACCTCCATCACCCTCGCACCTCCATCACCATCACACCTCCATCACCGTCGCATCTCGCACCTGCAGAAAACAAACCCAAAAGCAGAAACGGGAACCACCATGGCAGCCTCCAGCATTTTCCAATTCCAGTTCATGTGCCCTTTTCCCCAAATCTGAACCCTAATTTTGGGCAGAGTTGTTCTTCCTTGTCCCTATTAGATCCATTATTGTCGATGTCCTTCTCTTCTCTTTTCTATTCACCATTGACTAAGCTTCCTCCTGCATTTGACAGTTTCCTTCATTTCTTAACTTCAAGAAGCAATTCCTTTGTTTCAGAGTTTGATCGTGGTTAGTAACGTACTCTTGTGGCAAGCCCATGGTCATAAATAATGTCTTGTGGTTCTCAAGATCCTTCGTAAAAGGGGCTCAACAAAATCACGTCAGGCAACATGATGTCAACCAAAACAAGAACACCAGACCCTCAATTGTCATGGGGCAAAGAGTGTTCTAAGATATTGGCAGTCACCGCAGTGATATTGAGTGCCATTGGAATAAAGGACACAAACCTCACTCCAAACTGATGCACATGTCTCATGCGTATGGAAAATGGTTTTATCCACTGTTCTTGCTTTTTTTGTAGGAACAGATTCAGCAGCGGTGGCACAACCCACTTAACCATAACCCGATTTTGGAAGAATAAATAGAATAGTTAAACCCATTCATATTCTCAATACTAAGAAGAAGAATGGTAGAGGAATTAGGATTTTAGAGGAAGAAGAAAGTCTTTCTTTTTTTTCCCACTTTGCCCTTCTAAATTTTTTAAAAAATCCTAATTCCAACTGAAAAGGATTCTTAGTCAGCAAAAAACTGACACCTCATCCAGCAGTTGCACATCTGGACACGTTGTCGTTAACAATTTTAACGAAGTTACTGAAAAGGACCGAATTGAACATAAAATTCGTTCTTTGGGACGAAATTGAACACAAAATCAACACAGAGACCATTTCGAATTTTCCCAACCAAAACTGGAACCAAAAAGAGCTTTTTACCTAAATCTAACTTATATGCAGTAAACCTTATTTCAGGGAGTAGCAGGAAATTATATCTTTAAGGCGTAATTTTTATACAGTTTGTAATATTTAAAAAGGGAAAATAGAAAATAACAGATGAAGACAAAAGTTATAAGAAAATATAAATTAAAAATGAAAAATAATGAAACTAAGTCTACAATTTATTACATTTTATTATTTTTCTACCTCACGTTAATATTTAATGAATCTTTTAGTTTTAGTTTTAGTTTTATATAAAAGAAACATTGATAAATTGAAAATTAATCAAAATGAAGTGTTCTTCCAAGATTAAATAATATCACATGATTGAGATGCTATTTTGTTTTTAAAATTTAATATATCTTCTTATTTGAAATATCCTCTTTCTAACATGAGACATTTAATCCCTTCTAATCGAGAAGGGTTTCTTCACTTTAAGATTATATAGGTATTGATAATATGATAAATACATAATAAATAAATAATACAACTTTATCTATTAGTAATATTTTAACGAGTTTTTTATGGCAGACACTTTGTATGTGTTTTCTATTTTTTTAGAATTAAATATGTTTTTCTCCCTTAATTTTTAATGAAAATTGGAACTAGTTCTTTCTTAAAATTTTAGTTTAATTTAATTTACAAATTTAGAAATGTATGAATTTTAGTTCTTTATTCATACTAAATTCATACATTTTTAAAGTTAGGAAACTAAATTAAGTCAAAATTATGAAAAGAGACTAATAACAATTTTCACTTAAAGTCAAAAGACAAAAATCATATTTAACTTTTTTTTTTTAACAATAAAGATATAAGGAATACCAATTTTAGTCATTGGTAATTAGTTTCTTTTTTACTTGTCTCTTTTTTTAATCTTTTGTTCACGTATACTATAACACTTGATAAATATGTTTGATTAATAAAAAATCTTAATTAAATAATTTATAATCAAATTTAAAAATTTTAAAGTATCAATCATGAAAACTAGTTCAACGATCAAAACTAAGTATTGGATTTGAACTTCATACACGTAACTCAACTTAGTGTCCGAGCTACTTGAATGTATAGCATAGTAGTATAAAATTTAAGTTTGTGAACCAAACTTATATAAATAACTCAATTTTAATTTTAAATGTTGACTTGGAGAGCGTATTTAAAATCCAAGTTTCAAGTGTTATGCAAATAATTTTAATTCGATATTGCAAAACTTCAAAAACGAAAAGTTTGATTTGTCATCTAAGAAAATATAAATGTATGTTAAGTTATATTATGTGTGTATTATATGATTATATAATCACTTGCATAGTTGAACGTAAGTTACAATAAGATTAACATTAACATTAATTAAAAAGTAAATAATAAAACGAAAAGATTCTGGTGCGAGCGAATGGACATTTTTCACTTGCAGATTATCCATCAACCCACAAATCATGAATAATTTAACCATACTTTGCTTGTTTTATTTCTTGGAAAGGGGATCACGGGCATCCAAACTGAAGGACCACGAGCTACACAGGAAGACTCATGTTCACTTTCTTCGGAGAAGGATTCAAATAAGGAAAATGATATTTTAACACTATTTTTTGATATTATTTTGACACTGCACACGTGTCAAAATGTAATTGAACGATTTCAAATTAAAAAAGTTGAGACAAAGGTATGTTTGGAAAAAAAAAAACCAAAGTTTATTTTTTTAATTTGAAATCGTCCGACCACATTTCGACATGTGTACAATGTCAAAATGGTGTAAAGCAATGGTGTTAAAATTTTATTTTCCTTCAAATAAATACCAAATGGGGGGAAACCATTAAAAGAGGACAGAAAAGAAAAGAATAATTAAACAGAAGATAAGGGAAAGGAAGGAATAAATCAAACAGTCTGGGATAGAAGGGGAGAAATAATAAAAAAGGGGCTTCAAGAGGTAAACATTACCACTTCATCTCATATAATTTTATTGCATTTGTGACATTTATGATTCTAAGGACCTACCAAATAGTAAAGTACCAGAAAATTGGTTTCAAAAAGTTGAAACTGAAGCAAGACGAAGTTGAAATTGAAGCAAGATAATGTTTTACAGTGACTTTTGTTTAAGTTATCAATGTTAGTTTGATTTAGTTGTTTTTTACTATATTAGATTTTTTTAGTCAATTTTAAAATGTTTCTTAAATACTATGTAATTTTTATATTTACATTGTAATTTTAATTGAAAGTACATTATCTTAAATTATCAATAAAATTAATTTTATTGTACTTTACGGTTTTATATATTTTACTTATTTTTTATTACAAAAGAAATTCATTAAATTAAAATATTATGAATATAGGAGAGTAATTATAAATAAAAAAAGTTTCAAACCTCTATAAAACAAGTTACTATAGGTTAAAACCCTTAAAAATAATCTCTATAATATAAATTTAATACTAGGATCATCTAACCTGTAAATTTATTTGTGGAGGATAAACCCCTTGTAAATTGGAAGAAAAAACCTCCATTGAATAACAATTTTCTTTTTTTAGTGTTAGTTTAAATTTTCATGTTCTTGGTTGTTTTCTTTGGTTGTTATGCATTGGTGAGTATAGTTAATATATATATATATATATATATATATATATATATATATATATATATGACAATTTAATATGTGAATGTGTGATTTAGTTGTTCATAGAATTTCAAAGAAATTTTATGTTTTGGTTTATTTTGTATGCTTTGAGATATGAAAGTTCTAAAAGTGGGTATAATGATATTCTACCTACTATTTAACTCATATGAGATGAATAGAATGAGAAGAGAATAATATGAGATCTTTAACTAGATTTTATTCGTTTAGGAATGAAAAGATTGATCTCGTGAATAGTAGAGTGATAATCCCTCTTTAGGACTTTGCATAGTATAAACACTATTAAAAGTGAACACTTATATTGAATACATATGTCATCTAAATATTGAATCCATAGTAAATTGTATGTATATGTTGAACTAATATGACATATATTTTAATTGTTTTATGATGTTTCTTTCTGAACACTAGCTTATCCTACCTTCTTTTTATGTTGTTTATCTATTTGCAATGATCATCTATTGATACGAGAAGAAGACGACTGTCGACGTGCTTTTGGTGGAGGTCAATGATGTTACAAAGTGACCTTGATGTTTTATTTTCTTTATCTAGATTTTTTGGTACATTTATGTTTTTATTTTTAGAAAAACTTGTTTAATTCGGATGATCTCTATACATAAAATTTTAAATTTATTATTACTCTGAACAATTGTATCTATTTTCTTTCTAATATTTTAATTTCTAATATTTTGTTTAATAATTTAAATTATTAAATGAGATGTTACAATATTTTAAGAAAATAACGTTTTTATTTTTTTCTAATATATTAAATATTATTTTTTATTTTACTTTATTATATTACTTCTTATAGGTTAATTAATTTTTTACTTAAATTTTATTTGGATAAAATACAAAAGTTCTAATAAAATTTTTTAAGATATGAAATTAGTAATACAAATTAAAACACTACATTTTCCAATTCTTACATTTAATAAGGTAATGACACTTTAAATAAAAAATCTAATTATTTAAAAGTAAGAATGCTACCAACGGTTGATATTTACATATCTTCATTTCATAGCACTTAAATTGAGGAACTCTGAAGAAACTGTTGAGGGACTTAACAGGTTCATTATAAAAAAGAATAAAAAAAGTTGGTTTAAGTCTAATCTATTGAAAACTTTCAATTTAAGACTTAATAGATTGAGATATATCAGAGCATTATCTTAACTTTACTCATGATAACTAGGGTTAATGTCTTAAAAATATGATTACTTATAATCATGATATTATAAGATTTGAGAAATAAGTGACAAAATCAGTACCACACGTTTCACTTTAGGATCTACTAAGATAATTACTAACTATTGATTAAATAGGTGTAAAAAAAAAAAAGAGTCTTATGATGATATTCGAAAAAAGGAATTTATTGAAAAGATACATCAATAATTAAATTTTGTATTTTAATTCATATAAAAGATTAACACTAAGTCTAATTTAAAATTTTGAAGCAAAATTTTATTTCTCAATCAAAAATATTTCTTTTATACTATCGTTTATTTATATAAATTGATCAAGGCTAATCTTTAACTTTAATATTTTTGATGAGTTTTTTTATAGAAATAATTCATCTGAAAACACAATAAGAATAAAACCTCAACCCAAAATCTTAAAATAGGTTATGAATTTTGATATAATATTTATTTTTCTTGTTTCTATCAAATGTTAGAATTGCACTCAAACTTAAATACCAACAGCCCACCTACCACCTACATGATGTGCTGATAGAATAATTAGATTAAAAGTTCCAGATGAGGAAAAAAATCACTCCTTAAAATCATCTAAAAATAGGTTGAATGTAACTTAGGCTGTTTACTTTTGCATTTTGAGGGAGATGATTTAGGGGAGATGATTTGAATAGATTTGAGGATAATTTTTTTGTTGTTTTTTTGAGTGAATTTGTGGATAATTGAGAATGAATTTGGAAGTAAAGTTTGTGAGAATTAGTATAAGATTTGATTGATGTGATAGATAAAAAAATTATTTAATAGGTAAAAATTAAAGATTACCAAAATGTCCCTACCTATTAAAATAATATAAAATAATAATTGTTAATGTTATATTTAATTGTAAAAATATTTATAAAGAATAAAAAATTAATGTTAATTATTATTATTATTATTATTACTATTATTATTATTATTATTATTATTATTATTATTTCATTCTATAAATTATTTCAACAAATACACTGTATTTAAGAGGATGAAATTGTAAATGTTGATAAATCCTTCCAAATCTCTGCATAGATAAGAGATTGAAAAATTGAAATATCCTGCAAATTCACGCTAATATACGCAAATCTTTACAAGCGAACATACAGATAATATGAAATTCATCTTTACATTTCTTCTTACACACAGTAAATTATTTTCAAATGAACATAGCTTAGTAATTGGCAGTTACATTTTGGTGTTGAATTCTTAATCACCAATAAAAACAAAAGAAAAAAATGTTACTAGACGCACCTAAATTTTTTATGATACTATTTTTTTTTTAAATAAAAAAATACTTTTATGATATTTTATTTTTGTATTCTATTTATAAAAGTGTATGATTGTACGAGTATTTAAAACTAAACATTGATGATGATATGTCAGGAAGCTCATCATGTAAAACTTGTTTTGAAACAAAAGTGGTAAGGTTTGTGTTGGGGCCACAGCGAAATATCTATCACATAATCATAACATAGCCACACCCACACCAGAGTGATCCAAAAAACTCAAAAAGAATGCTTAAAACTGAGAACCATGAGTTCCATTTCTAGTCCAGCCATAGACACAACAACAACAACAAAACACATCATGACCTCGGATTCCCATGTAAGTTTTTCATCTAATCACCAAGGTTGGTGCATGTTTGGAATCATTAATGTATTTTCTCTTTAAGTTCTCTGAAAAATCTTGTTACGTATACGTTTCACTCGTTTTCATTTTGTATGAGTCACCATTTTCATGGTGGTTTTAACTTGGAATAGGGTTTGTCAGATTCAAGGACAATAATGGAACGCCTGTGTGCAGCGTTGATGCCATTGATGCTGGCTGTCGCAGGTTGTTTGGGTTATTGCTCAAACAGCGTTGTGCAGAAGAACAAACGTTGTCCGTACACTGCTGAGGATTTCGCAACCCTTGCTGCTTCAACAAGATGTAAAGAATTAACCTTTATTTATATGGGTTTACTAAGTTTATTTAATTAAATAGTTCCTTCATCGAAAATAGAAAACATTTTTATTTTAAAAATAATATTTTCACCCGATAATCAATCAATTAGCTAAACTGTTTATTTAGTTCTTATAAGTTTTTACATTTTATGTTTGGTTTCATAAATTTTGAAGAAATTTTTAATTTAACATCAATTTACATATATATGCTAATTTTTGAAGAAATTAAATAAACCACTTGTGGTAATAATGTTGATAATGCAGTCACAATTAAGGAAGTGGAGGCATTGCATGTGTTGTTTAAAAGGTTAAGCAGCTCTCTAATCGATGATGGTTTTATTCACAAGGTAACTTTCATTTTCCATTTTCTTGCTTTTTCTTTCTAATATTTTGCTTCTATTTGAGATGCACTGTATTTCATTTACTTTTAACATCAATTTTGCATGGACTTCTTTTGTGTTTTTGGTATTACTTTGTAGATGGAATGGAGGAAAATTTATCAATGTATTTTTCCTATGTTTTTTAAAATAAATAATAAAATTCTAAAATATATTGTGAAAAACCTTAGATTATTGTAATCGTACCCCTCCCCAAATGGGAACCAAAATTATAATAAATTGATTTCTTACAAAAATCATTAAATAGGAGCATAAACTATCATCTACCAAACATTTATGTTGAGGATTTTTGGCCAATGATGCAATAATATTGATCTTATAGTATGATTTTTCTATGGTAGGAGGAGCTTCAATTGGCATTGTTTCAGACCCCAAATGGAAAATATTTTTTCCTAGATCGAGTAAGCAATTTCCGTGTTATAAAAAATGTTTAATCTTATACTTAAATTCTTAATTAACAAAAATAAGCATAATAGAATGCTTACATAACTAATGAAAATGCTTAATACTTAAAAAATATTCACATATTCCAGTTATTGTAACCATGAAATTGTACAATTTAAAATCTTAAATTATGTACATTACATAATTTTGAATAAAAATTGATCATTTTTCAGGTTTTTGATGTTTTTGACCAAAAAAGAAATGGTGTAATTGAGTTTGACGAATTTGTCCTTGCTCTCAGTGTTTTCCATCCATATGCCCCCATAGATGAAAAGATTGATTGTATGTTCAAACTGAAGAGAATTTTTTGCTTCATTAAATGAAATTAAAATTTTTCTTCACATCTAATCTTTGTCCCTTAATGACATCTTGTAGTTGCATTTAAGCTCTATGACCTCAACCAAACTGGATTTATCGGAAGAGATGAAGTAAGTGTACTTTTGTGGTATAAATTTATTAATTGTTCATGCATTTCCTTATAATAATTATGGTGATCTTTAATTAGAACAAAAAAGTATTTTCTACATAATTTTCCTTGATAAACGAGTGTAATCCAGAACCATTTAATTTATTAATTATTTATAGTTAGAAATAACTATTATAACATCTTATAGGAGGTCTTTAACAAACATACAAGGTGAGATTAACATATACTACTGTTATTATAACTATAACTGAAAACTACATGAAATATAATCAAGGAACTACATGGTTTTAATTAGGTGAAGCAAATGGTTGTAGCCATTTTGATTGAATCAGACATGAATCTTCCTGATGATCTTCTTGAAGCTATCCTGGACAAGGTTATTACTTTCTAACCAAACATGAAAAGTTAGCTTCAATATGAAACATGCTAATTATAGGACATTCAAAACTCTTTTTTCTTTTTTCAGACAATTGCTGATGTGGATAAGGACAGTGATGGTAAAATCAGTAAAGAAGATTGGAAAGCTTTTGTGAGTGAAAATCCATCCCTCTTGATGAACATGACACTTCCTTACTTGAAGTATGAATTATAAAACATTGTGATCCTTCTCTTTTGTGATTTCTTGATTGGAAAATGATATTTTGACACCAATTTGTGACACTATTTTGACACTGCGCACGTGTCAAAATGTGGTTGGACGATTTCAAATTAAAAAAACTGAAACAAGGACATATTAATCAAAGTTTTTTTTTAATTTGAAATCGTCCAATCACATTTTGACACTTGTGCAGTATCAAAATGATGTTAAAAAATTGATGTCAAAATATCATTTTTCTTTGTGATTACTCTCACCTGATGCTTTTTGAAAGTGTAACTAACTATGTCACTTTGTAATTTATCAGGGATATCACCATTGTGTTTCCAAGTTTTCTTTTCAAATAAAGGAGGCAGAAACTTGAAGGCCATGCTTTTGTTATCTTGGCATCAATGTGTATTAGAAATAAATTATATAATAGAAACTATATGTGGATAATTATATATATTAGTTATGCATTAGAAAGTGGTTTTTGCATTATAATGTATTGAGAATAAGTTATTAGAGTAATGTGTTCACACTATAATATGATTTTTAAAAGATACAGACGGATATTATAATTATTTAAAAGTGTGATTAAAGATTTTGGAAATTTTCTTGTAATAATTATTTTAGTGTTAGACTTCATTTTACATTGACACTGAAATATCATGATAAGTTCGAAAATATAGCTTGGTATAGCTTGACAATATAGTTCGGCAAAGTTTGATATATAGCTTGACAAAACTCGACAGCATAGTTCGACTACATATTGCTTAGAGCTTTTACAGTCGTTATCATCGTTTTTTTTATTTTTTTCTTCTTATTCTATATAAGTTTACATAGAATTAGATACTGTATACACATATACCTTTTTAGTTTTTTTTAATAATATTCAAGTTTTTTGCCTTTTCTTTTTTTTTTTGTTTTTGTTTTTCTTCACCTTTCGTTTTATCATGGTAGTCTAATACTTCATTATGGTGTCAGAGCTTTTCTAGAAGAGCTATGTACGCTGTACGCTTGTTTTATTTATTTCTTTTCTTCTTGTCTTCTTTTCTTCTTTTTCTTTTTCTTGATCATTATTCTTTTTCTTTCTTTGTCTTAATATCTTGGTTATGGAACAAATATAAGCAACTAAACTATTACATACATGCATTTACGTCTCAATGAAAACCAACTACCTCTCTTGTTTCTTCTTAATACAAGTAACTACCACTCTTGGTCATCGAACTCTCAGCAAAGAATAAGGTTGAATTCATTCTTGACATGACATCCTAACTTGACAAAACACATGTTCCTTTTCCTGCTTGGTATTCCTACAATAACATGGTGATTCTATAACTGATTCATTCTATCTCACCTTTGATATGTGAAAGCATCGTATGGATGGACCAAACTCTCAATATATGGAATGACCTCAAGAACAAATTTTCATAGAGAGATCTTGCAAGAATTTTAGATCTTCATATGGCGGCTACCACTCTTTCACAAGGAGATCTATTGGTTACATATTACTTCACTCGTTTACAAGTTTTATAAGATGAGATGAATAATTTTTGCCTAGATCCTATGTGTGTATGTAAAAAATGTACATGTAATACTTCCTCAATTGTCAAACAATGCAAATGTGAAGATAGAGTTATGCAATTGTTAAGAGGATTGAATTATCAATTCTCAAATATTAAGTCTCATAATTTTCTTCTAAAGCCTATCCACTCATTTCAAAGATTTTTTCTCTTATTCTTCAATAAGAACATCAACTTATGGAAGGACACATCTTGACTATTATTTAGCATAATAGTTCTTACACTCATACTAATAATACCATTACGTGTATCTATTGCAATCATGTTGGTCACTTTGAAAATACATGCTTTAAAAAGGAGGGTTTTCTAACCAAGAAAACAGATATTTGAAAAGAAACAACACATCTTCTTCCTCACATAAAATTTGCACCTATTGTAACAAAAATTGTCATACTATTGATATATGTTATAAAAAAACACAAATACCCTCTTGGACACTAGTTCTACAACAACAAAGGTAATTATGTCCACAACATTACCGCGTAAGAAGACAACATCTTGACATAAGAATCAAATTCTCCTGATTAGCATAAGTCTCACTCCATAGTAGTATCACATTGTGACACCCGGGCACTGACGAGGGCGGGGAGTGATCGCCGGTGCAAGAGGCATGGACAAGGAGCGACTCTTGGCAGGCTTCCAGTGGAAGGGGCACATGGACGAATCGAACATACACCGGAATGAGAGGTAGAGACTGTATAGGTATGAGACTATATAGTTGAAGGATAGCTTAAAGAAATTGATTTGGCTACTCATATCAACAAATGCATTTGCTTTTCGGTAGCCTAACTCATAAGAACTCCATGGTTAAGCGTGCTTAGGCCTAGAGTAATATTATGGGACGGGTGACCTTCCGGGAAGTATTCTCGGAAAGTGTGTGAGTGAGGACAAAGCACACTGGAAAGCCTCGTGTTGATGTGTGGGGGCAGTCAACAGTCCCTGTAAGTTGCTGGGGCGTTACACACATCCTTGCTGGATCTGTGACAACTCATCAATCTATGATAGGTAATATTGTTTCTACTTTTTCTGTTAAATCTAGCTCTAACCTTTGGATTTTAGATTTTAGAACAACAGACTACATATGCATTTCTATAGATAATTTTTCCTCTTATCATAAAATTCATGTCATACTATTACTTCACCTAATGGTCATATCATCAAAGCTCATTATTCTGGTATTGTCACTTTTAATCATAGATTTCATTTTCAAAATGTTTTACTTACCATAATTTTCCTTTAATCTTATTTCAGTTTCTAAGGTTATCACCAATCTCAATTATCATATGATTTTTTTTTTCTCTTTTTGGTCGTGACATACAAGAAATTCAAACCAAAGATAGGATTGGTTTGATTAAACCTCAAGGCAGCTTATACATATTTTTTGCACGTTCTATTATTTTTGTCAATACTTGCAACAGTAATTCTTGTAATATCTCTTTTAATAACCTATGGCATTCTGGACTAGGACATCCCTCTAGTACTAGATTACACATTTTGCAATCTAAATACTCGTACATTACATATGATCATGTTGATGTTTGTGATGCTTGCCACCATGCAAAACAAAGAAAACTACCATATTCTTTCAGTACATCTAATTCTAAACAACCTTTTGAATTGCTTCATATAGACATATGAGACCTTGTGTTCCTTCTATGAATGGTTCAAAATATATATTAAGTATAATTAATGATTTCACTCATTTTACTTGGATGATCCCTATTCTTAACAAAGCCTTAGTTCAGAAACATCTCACTACGTTTATTAACAATGTTGAAAATAAATTTGATTCTAGTATCAAACTGATAATGGTGTTGAATTCTTAACCTCACAACATGTAAAGTTGATGTTTCTTGTATATAGTTTTCCATGAACATAATTTCCAATATAAATAAAAACATGATACAAATAACTCTCTATATCTTCCTGTACCAACTCACTATAACCATAACTATGATGACATTTTTTCACCCTTCTAACATCACTGATAACCCTCATTTGCATGACACATATAATACTACTGCTATTTGTCCTCATGAACAACTTACCTTTAATAATTCTTCAATTAACCCACCTATTGACATTTATAGTGATAACAATTCAAATCCTTTCGTTGATCCACCAGACAATGTAAAACACCTACATACCTTCTTGACTTTCACACAAATGTTATTTCTCGATACCCAATAACAAATTATATATAATATGACCGTCTTTTGATTCCCTTAAACATACTATCATGATTATTTTTTCTATCATGGAACCACAAACCTATATCGAAGCATTTATACATCCTGAATAGGTTGCTACCATGAAAGCCAAGTTTGATGCTTTACATGCCAACAACACTTGGATTTTAACAACTCTTCTAGACAACAAGGATGTTGTAGGATGTCGTTGGATCTATAAAGTTAAGTATCACACTGATGGTTCACTTGATCGATACAAAGCAAGGCTCGTAGCCAAAGGCTACAACCAACTCGAAGGAATCAACTTTCATGATACTTTTTCCTAAGTTACTAAACTCATCACTGTGTGTCTGCTTTTAGCTCTTACTACCTCTCAAAATTGGTTCCCTAAGCAACTAGACGTAAATAACACCTTCTTGCATAACAATCTTGCCATTACATGAAACTTCGTCTTGGCATGCGTTCTACTTCACTTAACAAAATTTTCAAGTTAGTGATCTCTCTATGACCTTAAACAAGCAGGACTTCAATGGTACACCAAACTACACCTTTTTGCTTTCTCATAATTATAAATGCTCTTTTGTTGATCATTATCTTTTTCTAAAACATGATGGTCATCTAATTAACATTCTTCTCATCTATGTTGATAATATGATTGTTACGAGCATTAATATTAAGGAAATTCAATGCATCATCATTACTCTTCTACATTCCATTCCACCTTTTGCATCAAGAATCTTGGCGACTTGATGTACTTCCTCGGCCTCAAAGTTGCTTGAATAATAAGTAAAGGAAAGTATGTTCTAGTCTTGCTTCATGACACTGACATGCTCGATAGTATTGACATGCTCGATAGTGCTCCTATTAATACTCCTATGGTTCCAAAACCATCATCGTCTCCAACTAACCAACCTTTTGATGACAGTGCCTCCATTCCATATTATTGAATCATCGGGAAATTAATTTATCTCACTACTATCCGTCCTGACATCATCTTCACCATTCACTATCTTAGCCAGTTCCTCTTAAATCCAACCACCTTTCATCAATAAGCACCATACCAAATTTTGTTATCTAAAAGGCTGTCCTGGCTTTGACATTTTCTTTCACAGTAAATCAGTTCTTCAGTTTAAAGCTTTCAGTGGCTATGACTGGGCAACATGCCCGACACTCGGAAATCTACTACAAGATTTTTTTTTTGTGTGACTTTCTTATCTCCAAGAGATCAAAGAAGCAATAAAATTGTTTCTTAAAGTTCATCTGAGGTTGAATATCGAGCCCTCACAACCACCACCTACGAGCTTCAATGGCTGGCCTTTCTTTTTCAAGATTTTGGAGTTTATCTTCAAACTCTTGCTCTTCTCTACTGTGACAATCAATCAACCGTTCAAATAGCCTCAAACTCGGTACTCCACGGACGCATTAAGCATAATAAGATAGATTGCCACATTGTATGTGATAAAGTCACCAATGGCTTCCTCAAATTACTTCTCATATCAACCACCCTTCAAATTGTCGACATCTTTACAAAACCTCTCCACCATACCACTTTTCATAGTCTTTGTTCCAAGCTAGATATGTGTAACATATATACCCAACTTGAGAAGGCTCATAAGCTCGAAAACACAACTTGTCAACATAGCCCAACAACATAACTTAACAAAGCTCGATACACAACTCAATAAAACTCGATAACACCGTCCAACACAACTTGGTATCAATTACATATTACTTTAAGCCTTTATAATTGTTACCATCATTTTCCCATTTCTATTTTTCCTTCTTGTTCTATATAAGTTTACATAAAATCATATACATACGCTTTTAATTCTTTTCAAATATTAAAGTTTTTGGCTTTCTCTTCTTTTTTTTTCTTTTCTCTTTCGTCACGATTTTTTTTTTACCATGACAACATGGTACTCATGATACCATTTCATTGTATCAATTTAATAATAAAAAGGAAAATGATATTTTAACATCATTTTTTGACACCACGTGTCAAAATGTGATTGGACGATTTCAAATTAAAAAGTTGAGGCAGAGGTATATTTGGAAGAGAAAAACCAAAATTTGTTTTTTTAATTTGAAATCGTCCAATCACATTTTGACACGTGTAGAGTGTCAAAATAGTGTCAAAAAATGATGTTAAAATATCATTTTCCTAATAAAAAACAGATTGACATTTTTCAAGTTTAACATTAGAGTTTTGTATTTTTTGAAAGATTTGTTTAAGGATTTCTTCATTCTTGTGGTTTTTCATATTTTGAGAATTTTCTTAGGGTGGTCAAAAGTGGACCCAAACTTGTGATTTATAATCATGGTCATAAAACGTTAGCTTAAGATGGAAATATTATTTATAACATATTTCCTACAACACAGTATATAAAATATTTTACTACCATAAAATTATTAAATAAAAAAAAATTAGAGACACTCCTTATATAATAATATAGAGACACTCCTTGCACAATACCCCTTATATAAAAAATGTAGTGAATATTTTCGTATAAAAGTTTTATGCCTTATTTTTTTATAATAAAAATTAAATATATAATAATATAAAGACACTCCCACAATAATCATTCTTCATTTCACTTTATTCTCTCTCTGCATCTGATTCCAAAATTGTGAAGAACTGAGAAGCAGGAAACAATGGCAGACAAGCCAAGTCGATCGCTGGTCTTATTCGGCGATGGATTTGCTCGTTTCGTCGATTCATCGCACTCCCACCTTCACTCTCTCGCTTCTCTATCTTCCTGCGGTTTCTTGAGTCTCCCGAATTCTCCACCCTCAGGTTCCCTTATTCTCAATCCACAACCTCCATTTGTTTGTAATAATGCCCAACAAACTTTTCAATTTCTTTTTCTCCCATTTTTGCTCCTGCCACATTTAAATTCACTTGGATATGTAGTTTTCAGAAAGCGGGGATGAGAGGGCAGTTAGAGAATTTGCAGTGCTGTTGGATGCATGTCATACTTATTCTAATATGGTGAGACCCATTTGCTCAAGTTTTGGTTTTTTCTTTCATCGTTGTGATATTCTTTCATTCCTTTTTAGAAGGGGGAAATCAGTGATGGTGATAGCCAAGAGGATCCACCAAAACAAACCTTGTCTGATAGGTATTTTCTTTATTTGTTTTCCATTTTCAATTTTTTTGTTTGTAAATGTTAAATAATCCTTTTTTGCTTCTGTGGATAAACTTCCCTATAGTATTTATAATTGTTTGGGTCATGTATGGATTTTTAAAAGAAGAAAATAACAAGGTATTTGAATTATGTTTTTCCGGTAAGTTAGAATTAGTTCGTGAGTAAGTTAAAATGAGGCTTTGAAAAAAAGTTAAATGAGATAGTTTCTATAAAAGATGAAGTGAATAAGATGGTTTTAGCTTATATGAGAAACTCGGCTTATTTTTCCTTATTTATTTTCTTCTTTTGCAAGTGCTTACTGAGAAGATATCCAAACAGGGTCTTGATCAAATATATATATAAAAAAAAAAAGGTTAGATTTTAGTCCTTAGAAGTTAAGGACTGAAAGTTTAGTTTTTAAGGGTCAAAGACATAAGAAACATAAGAACAACAAGGAACCATTTATACTAAATAAAGGACTTCTATTACAGGTACTAAAACTTCAGTTTTTTCACAGAGGGACTGATTCTTAAATGTGTCATCTCTAAGAATCAAATGATTGATTTAAATAGATCAAATAAATGGTTTCTTTTTCCAAATACAGGTTTATGGGAATGAAAGCTGCTATTTTGACCAACAATTCAAGCTTGAAGTCTTTTAGTGCCAAACTTGGATTTAGTGTGCTTCAACTGAACGAGTTACTGGGAGGTCGTTCTGCCGAGGTTGTGGCCCTTGAGCTGCTCAAGTTGCTTGGCCTCGAAGAAGGGAAGGTGCTGGACAATGACCATTATGATCTTGTTTTCTTTCACGTTGGAGCTGGTGAACAGGAAGTGGTTGCTGCTGATGTGGGGTATATGAATGCTTTGGTTGGAGGGATAACGAGTCAAGCACAGCCCGGATCTGACATCGGTTCACGTCTGCATTTGTCCGTTGTCATGAGCTATGGCAATGTCTTGGAGGGTGACGATTCCAAGTTTCCTGTTTCAAAGAGGGTTGATGAGAAGAACTCTCATCTTTCCGTCCTTTATCCTCTACAAAGTTACGGTATGAAAGGAGGGATTCCTCGAAAGGATGTAAGGTAATTAAAGCAGCATTTAGCCCATGGACAGAATGAAATAGATATTTCATTTTTCCTTGGTTCTATGCTTTTAGGTGGAACCAAAATGGATAAATTTTTTACTTTTACTGTGTTCTTTTATATTTCCAAAATATGCAAACATAAATAGGACTCATGTTATGATATGCACATGTCAACCAAATACTACCTAAGTTATAGTAATTGAAGATTAGGAATATTTGCTTTCTCTTTGGATTGGTTTGATTATTTATCTCATATGAAATGATACAGGTCATTTTCTCCCATGTTAATTGCCCAATGGCAATATGCTGTGACTCGCAAGGATAACGCAGAGAGATTTTCTTTTGAAGACTTTATGAAGGTGTGCTTAAAGATTTTTCTTCGTGTTTTATTTACAATTGAGTAATGATTTTTCCCGATTAATGTTTCTATTTTTCCTTTACCTGGTCTTGATCTATTTCTTGATCTTAAAATCTCCTGTCCAATCTACACAACCTAACAGACTTCAATCTTTAAAACTTTCGTTTTTACTTAAGTGTTCCCTCTAGTATACCATAATTTTTTTTTTATTCGGCAAGAGTTTACACCTTTTGTGAAGAATCATGGTTTGAGTTCTAAATACACTTTTTGTGAAGTATCATGGTTTGAGTTCTAACCATTGTGGAATTTTCGTAAGCTTGTCACTCGTTTAAGCTACCATGTAATTCATGTTACTCAATAATGTTTGCTTCACTATTTCTCTCTTCTTGCCATGCAGTGGGGTGGAAATCTTACAATACCGGCAGATAGGTTCTTGCATGAGATAGCCTTTAAGCTTTGGAAAGCTCCCAAGTATGGAGCTTGATTTCTTTTTTTGTGTTCTTTTGTAACTTTTTTGTTGCCCACTTGTCACAACGGTATAGCTATTTAAAAGTTCTGATTAACATGTATACTTCGGGCTCTGAAGTCCAGACTCTGTTGCACGATGCAAAAACTAATAAGATCTTGATGATTGAACGATACACCTATACACTCATTATTTTGTTGTGTATTTTTCTTTTTAGTAAATATAAAGAGATTATTTTGGGCAATCTTTTCTTTTCTAATGAAATGTATTTTTAAACGTTTTACTGAATGATTTGAATATAAGATGCCATGACGTGAGTATAAGTACTGTAGAAGCACTGGTAGAGATGACAACGGATATTGTTTTTGATTTGGTAATATACAAATAGAAGACTCTCACTGTGAGGGGAATGCCTTCTTATTGGTGTGATAAAATAGTAGAAAAATAGGTGACATACTGTGTTTTACAACTTTGCCTTTCTTCTTGAACTGAATCATCATTTTTTAAAAGGTTTAGGTCAAACTTTGCCAAATAATCTAAAAGATAATAATATAAATTTTCTAATACACCCCTCCCATATTAGGTTGTAATTATTAATTAGGATTGTCAAGATGGTTCAGATGAAGGATCTTTCACAATATAGGAGATCTTGCGAGGTTTATGATATTTTTGATGATTTTCTTTCCTTCTCATTTTCTTGTAATGATAATAGTGAGTCTAATCATGTTTATTAAACAATTAAAATGGAACTTTCTTTTTTAAGTGAAATAATATAAATCTTTGACTATTTTTTTCTTCTCTTTACTATTCACTCTTTAAGTTTGGTTTATAATTATGTTTTGATAAAATGGAAGTGTAAAGAACAATATGCTGTTGACATTTTTTAAACTATGAATATTTGAATTTAGTTTTAGAAAAATATTCTTTTGATATATTTAAGCTTTTTACATTTATTTGATATTATCTTTATTTATTTTTTCTTTTCTTCTATTTTAAAAAATATAAAACTTTACACTTTCATAACTATTTTATTTTTATATCATATGTCAAAATGAATGTAAAAATGTATTATGATATTATTACTCTTAGTTTTAATGTCTAATTGTGAAAAACTTTTGAAATTCAATCTACTATCTCTTAAAGTCAACCATTCTTTCTATCAAAGATGTCATTTTATGTATAATAATATTAGGCATTAAGAATAATATCACTTTAGTGATGGATAAGTACATTAACATTAAGCATAATGTATATATAGTTTCAACTATTTTTTTTTGTTCCTTTTGTCATATCATTTGCTATGGTGTTTGAGAATAAGTAGATTGATATATAAAAATGTCATGTGACCTTAATAAGGAAGAAAATTATTCTTTTAGTGTTATCACTTCTATAAATGTTAAAATCGAGTTTTGGTTTTATTAAGGAAATACATTAAAATAGATATAAAAAAAGATTAATTTGATTATTTATTGAATAAATCCAAATACATCTAAAATATTCAATAATTAATGTAACAAAATGATTGAACCTAAAAGATGAATACGACTTTAATCTCAAATATTTAGTAATATATATAACATGTTTTCTTAGTTAACATAATTTGCCTGGTAAGACTTGAAATTTGTTCAGCTTGTAAACATTTTTTTATTTTTAAATTTTGATAAATGTTAGTTTGTAACATCCCACTAAAATAAATATATACAAAATATTAATACATCTTAGGAATATTTATGTTATTAAGGATAACTTTGATTAAATTGATTAAATGATATAAACGACTAGATAAATAAATGGGTTAAATATGTTTTTAGTCCCTATACTTTGGGACGATTTTGGTTTTAGTCCCTCTTTCAAACTATGGTACAATCTAGTCCTTCAACTTTAGAAAACTCTGGTTTTAGTCCTTTTTACCAAATTTTTTTAACTTTATTTTTTGTTTCAAGCACGTTTCATTGTAGCATTTGGATTGTTTACACTGTTTGACACATTTTTGCTTCAATGTTAACTGAGAAACGCGTTTGAAACAGCAAATAAAGTTAAAAAAATTGGTAAAAAGGACTAAAACCAGAGTTTTCTAAAGTTGAAGGACTAAATTGTACCATAATTTGAAAGAGGGACTAAAACCAAAATCGCTCCAAAGTATAGGGACTAAAAACATATTTAACCCTAAATAAATTAGAACGAGATGAATTAGAGGATTGGAATATGAGATAAATTATTTCTAAAAAGATAAAAATATTAAAATTATATGTTAGATGTGAAAAATCCAGTTTGAAAGAGTAATGAAAGATGCAAATAAATAAGCATAAGGTTATATTAGACTCAATTCTACATTTATATTTTTAACCTAAGAGAAAAGAAGATGATGGAGAAAAGAAAAAAAAAACAAGGTATGATATTCCGTACATTCCTTGAATTGTTTCTTCTAATATATTTATACGTCCGTTGAAATTAATAATGAATTCAAAATTAAGTGATTTCGGGTAATATTTTAGTGTGTTAAAATTGATAAAATATAATTTTAATCTCTAAATATTAAATTTGAGTGACTAAAATGAGTTTTTTTAAACTATATTTTTTTAAAAAAATTAATGTTTAGGAACTAAATTCTTTTTTCCTAAATAATATTTGATGATCTATAATAAAATTTAACCAATACTAAAGAGTTCATTACTTAAATGGGGATTTTAAGTCCAAAAAATAAAACAATATAATTCAACCAATAATAAATATAAGGGTTAAATATGTTTTTAGTCCCTATACTTTGGGACGATTTTGGTTTTAGTCCCTCTTTCAAACTAAGATACAATTTAGTCATTCAACTTTAGAAAATTATGGTTTTAGTCCTTTTTACCAATTTTTTTTAACTTTATTTGTTGTTTCAAGCACGTTTCATTATAGCATTTGGATTGTTTACACTGTTTGACACATTTTTGCTTCAATATTAACTGAGAAAATAAAGTTAAAAAAATTTGGTAAAAATGACTAAAACCAGAGTTTTCTAAAGTTGAAGGACTAAATTTTACCTTAGTTTGAAAGAGGGACTAAAACCAAAATCGTCCCAAAGTATAGAGACTAAAAACATATTTATCCCTAAATATAATTAAGATAGACTTTAATAATAGAATTGATATTATAAATTTTGAACTTAACTAAACTCAAAAACAGAGTTGTAAAATAAAATTTATATTTATTTATGTATTCTAAATTAATTTAATTTTAATCGTGAAGCTTTCAGGATAAAAATTTAAGTTTTGTTCACAAAAGACATTCCATCTTGCTATCAAAAATAAATGTGTCAATGCTTAAAAGACATGAGAATCTGAAACTTGAAACAGTATGCTCATAGGTTGCATAACAGTTTCACCATCTACACAAATATGATTGCACAATAATACAAACTCTAATAAACTACTTGATCAACTTTCCAAAAGAAATAACAACTTTTTATTCCAAAATCAGATCTAAAACTGTTACTTGGTGAAGAGAGAACAAGCAAAGCATAAGCATTTTTAACAGTGTGATAGGTTTCCAACAACGTAAGTGCCAACTACAAACCACAACATCAAAAGCAGAGACACTGATAGTAGTCCAAGTAAGAAGGGCCATCCAATCATCACAACTCCTAAGAAAGAAACCATAAAAAAAGGCATGAAAGATCTTACAATTGCCCAGAAACCAACCCAGTGACCCTTCAACATAATCAAAGCCGCTACATTCACAATGTTCCAGTCCATTGATCCGCCGTAACAAACACGATTCAGACAGTTAGCCACAAATGAGTGGCAGTTGCAAGTAAAAATGTTGTGAGTTTTGGTCTCATAATCCCGCAGACTGGCTTGTAATGCATCATCCCATGCGATTGCAGTGCCATAATCACCATGTCGGTAACGTTGCTTGCATTTGTGTGCAGATAGGTTAGGAGGGAAGCAACACTGCAACAACATTTGAGATCACAAAGTATTAGAAGTAGGTTTGAAGCGTAGTTCTGATATCATATTAGAAAGTGAGTTTTTAAATCTAACTCAATCTTATAAAACCGGTTTGTAAAGTGAAGTTTATACCTCACTTATATATTATAAATTGACCTTATCTCTAGTCGATGTGGGACTTCCAACACAAAGAATGTCAACTAAGAGTTTATTGTGCTTCTAAACAATTAAACAATTGACACCAACCAAAAAATTTAATGGACAGAGTTTATGATGCACCCATACTTTAATTTTAATTGACTATAAAAGACCATTAGTAGCACAAATTCCTATAACCAACAAAACATAGTTAACTGAATTTGGTATGATATTATGTTGCAAAACATGAATATATTTATAAATGAGAAGAAACTGTGTAGAAAGAGGGCAACAAGGGAATTAGATATTGTATTTGAGAAATGACCTGTTCACGATCGAGTTGCAAGTATCTTGCCACTGAACCAAACGCAAAATCATCGACATGCACTTCATGTGAGCCTGAAAAATCTATAATAACTCCATCCTCCCTACAAATTCCAACGTGACCAAAGAAGGGAGCCAACCATGAGACCACTGGAAATGGATTCCAAACCAGACAACATGGAAACTTTGCATTGGTTGGATCAATTTGATCTAGAGGCCACAACTCATGCTGTGTTCTTTCTTCAATTTGTGAAAGTTCAATGTCGTAACTTGTATTTAACTCCATAGTAAAAGTCTATAGCACAACAAACTAGTCCTCTGCACATCCCAATTCTGCACAGTGAAAAAAGGATAAAGTGAAACAGCAATTCTTTTGTAGTTTCATATACTTAATCCTGTATCAACAAACCTTATGACACCAATAGCTAGATTATAATTGAATGTATAACCTACTACTACTGTTTGAATGCCAAAGGTAAATACACGAGGGAATCACAAATATAATTTAGGACCTGCGTGTAAAATATTGCAACATCACAGCATACAAACCAACCAAATGTATCCTTGCACTAAATAAATGTTTAAGATTATTAACAAATGTCATATTGGAAACAAGAAATTCTAAGTGAGAAAACTTTGAAACAGTAGAAATTTCACATCACATGGTAACCCCAAAACAATCATAGTCAGAAGTATTCACAAGGACAAAGTAACTTTGGCTAAACATTTGTAATAGTTAATAAGTGAACTTTAAACTTAAGTTAACTTCACAAAACCGGCTTCAAAGGTGAAGTTTGCACCCACTTATATATTATAAACTCGTCTTATCTCTAGTTGATATGAGATCTCCAACACATCCCCCAATCACGCCGAGATATTTACATCTCATGCCTAAGACTAGACATTAATGGGTAGTCTAATAGCAGGTGACACAATAAATCCAATAGACAACAAATCTCACTTGAATAGGTTTTAATCTATGACTTTGATATCATGCTAAGAAGTGGACCTAACTCAATCTCACAAAATTCGACTTGTAAGATGAGATTTGTACCTACTTATATATTATAAACTCGCTTGTCTCTAATTGATGTAGGATATCCAACACATTAACTAAGTCATTCCACCACATTGCACAACTCACTCTGGTTGATCTAATTTCAACACTTCAACTATCTCCATCTATTTTACCAACCTATTTATCTACTTAATTGTTTATTTAAAGTCTGCAATGAGATGTAATTGCAATATTATATGGTACTACAGTATTGTCAATTGCTTTTAGGAAAATCAAATTTGCAAGTTCACATGGATCAATTCCCAAATAAACAGCTATCTATAGCAACCTTCTTATAATGGACCAACAACAAGTGAAAAGACAGATAAGATCTTTATAAATACAGATGTACTTTACCATATTATCAATTTTGTAATCACTTTACCTTAATAAGCTAAACAATTCTCATGCTTCATGCATTTTTAGGTTATCAGCATATATGATGTCCGCAAATTGACACGTCATCTCTAAGATGCACCAAAAAATAATAAATTTGGTTTTCTCATAAATTTAATATTACAATCTTAAAAGAAAACTTTCATCCCTGCATAATGCACATTCCTACATCTGGTTTAAACTTTTTCATATAACATGAAAAATTGACATGATTTTTAGTCCTATTACGTAAACAAACCTTACTCGAATAGGTTTCTCTTTCCTTCCCACATTCGATCTAGCAACTCAAGAGTAGACAATGAGTATTGATAACAAAGAAAAGTACCACAGCTTTTAGAATAGTGATTTTCTTACACCTATCATTCTCCTAAACAGCACAGAATAATAAACTATTACCATAACCGTAACCAAAGTGTAATTAAGATGAAATGTCTATATATATCAACAATAAAAAAACATTGGTGTAAATTCCCCTAAATGCTGGAAACCCCACCCAATGGAAAACACAAAACCAACAGTGTCCAATGTCAAACTAAAGACTCAAGCAGAAAGCCAATCATAACACCAACAGAAAAGACCATAGAAAAAGACACAAAGTCAATCACACATCTTTACCACAAAATCCCTCAACCATGAAAGCAATGAACTTTAACTTCTCAAAAACTACCCAGAAAAAAAACGAAACAGAAAAGCAAAAAAGAACTTACCTTTCCCTGTGGGAATAGTTCTTCACTGTCCTCATTATATAGACATAAATCCCCACATTGGAGATATCGATAAACACTTCAGACCGTTCATCAATGTGCATAACATGTCAGAAGAAGGAGAGAAGTTGAGAACAGAACATATGTTGTAAGGAAATCACGGCTCAAAGGAAAATCACAAAGGGGTGTGATGAAATTGAGCAGAGGAAGTTGTTGGGAGTTATTGCACTTTGATATGCGATTTATGTATGTTGGAGATGAAACCAACCACTTGGGAAAAAAATCACAACACAGATTCACAAAGTCCACAAGCTATTATTCTCTTTCTAGAAATATAAATTTCAATTTCGATTTGATTAATTATTATTCTTTGTTTCATTTAGGAAAATGTTTCTCGAGTTGTTTTGAAACCGAAGGGAAAGACGCTATATGGGAAAGGTGCATGAACCTTCAATTTTTTATCTTTCATGGTGGGTCCCTATGATGTCTACAGAGTTCTTGCGTTTTTCTTTTCAACCCCAAGTTGTAAAAACTGCAACTTTTAGTAGTAATAATTGTGTTTTTTCGATAAAGATGTGTTTTTTAATAACATGGTTAATTTGTTTTAGTCTTTTAAGATGTCATTTTTTGAAGTTAACCAGTATTAAACTTTCTCAAAATAACCTTTCTTTCTTTCAAATGTATATTACATTATAGCCTAATTTTAATGTTTCACATAAAACTTCATGGAATTAATCGAAAATAAACTCTTGTATGAGAGTTGAGAAATTTACTATCACAAATAATTTTGAAATATAAAACAAATAAGACAGAAGGTAAATCATTATAAAATTTAGTATATACATATATTATTCAGGATTATTAAGTTTTAGGAGACGATAGATGTGACGTATTAGAAATTTGATTAAGAGTAGAAAATAATTTTATAAATGATACTCATATAATTTATTATTAAAAAGTTAAAGTTATAAATAAAAATTATTTGGAAGAGTACATTTTATAAAAATCTTTATTATTTTAGAATATTTTTTCTCTTAAATATTTGTACTTTTTTCTTATAACTTCTTTTGTATCTTTGAAGATCCGAGTTAATTCTAAGACTCGCGTCGTCGAGCTACAAGTTTACATGACCAATATTGTCAAAATTGTATGTTTTCTTTAACTCTTATGTGGTTATAAATGTATTATTGAATAATTAATTTGAGCCTTCTATGTATAGTTAGAGCTACTAGAGAATTTGTGAATTCTGTGGAGTCTTTATGAATAAAGTGTTCTTCCTTTAAAGTAAAAAAAACTAATACTAATTGTTTTTTTATAACTACACTAATGTAAAAACGTTGTTTAACTTTATACGGTAGACGTCGATTAAGGATAAGCACGACGTATATTGATGACCGGTAGCATTTCCGTTAATAAGTTAGCAATATAGGCGTCCATTAGGTTGATCCCTGACGTCTATAGTATTTTAGATGTCGTCCCTTCCAACCTGACGTCTATATTTCTGACCATTAGGTGAAGAGTCATTTCCTTCAACCTTATAAACGTCGGTTCTAGAGGGGCCCCGATGTCTATATTGCGTAAATTAATGTTGCTCACCTACCTATCAGACATATAGACGTTGGGCTCTTGCTAACTGACACCTATATGTCTGTTAGGCAGGTGAATAGTCACTTTATTCAGTCTATAAACGTTGGATCCCGCCGCATTAACGAGAGCCACAACGTCTATATGACAAAAATTAATGCTACTCACCTACCTGTCAGACATATAGACGTCGGGTTGCTTCTAACTGACGCTTATATGTCTGTCAGGCAAGTGAATAATCACTTTTTTCAGCCCTATAGACGTCGGATCTCGCCACATTGACGTCTATGTACAATTCTAGACGTCAGTTACCTCAGGTACCGACATCTAAAATCCTACTAGGTATGTGAAAAGACATTCGTTTCCACCCACGAGATGTCTCATCCTGCCAAGCCAACGTCTATATACAACAAAAATATTAATTTTTAAATCAAATGGACGTCATATTAGTCAAGCCACCGACGTATTTGCTATTTTAGACATCAGTTCTGTATACAACAGACGTCTAATTTCTTGTTAAATAACACTACAAACCGGCGGTTTGCGAACCCACACTTTGATCGTCTTTACCTTTTCTCTCCGCTGCTCTGCATTTCCAAGTAAGTTTCCTCTCTTTTTAACTATTTAAAGTTATTTTTACTCCGATTAAAGTAATCTTTGATGTATTATCTCTCATTTGAACTTATTAAAATGAGTTTTCGTTGTGTTTTAGTGTGTTTTTTTTTTTTTGTGTCTTTGTGTAGCGTAGTGCACTTTCCCTTTGCTAGTTTCCTCGTAAGGAAAACTTGCATTTTTTTAATTTCTCATGACATTTTAATGCAAGAACGAATTTAGGTTGTTGTCTATATTCATTTCGACCGTAAAAAAAAAAGTATACGGCGTTCATAGACATCGGTTAAAATATTTAGGTTTGGCTGAACTTGTTTTAAAGTACACACTTTTAAAATAAGAAAATAAATAAATAAGTTTTTTTACAAATTAATATAAGTAAACTTGTAGATTTTTTAAGATAAAAAATTTGTATTACGTATAAATTAATTTTAACTAGAGAAAAAATATTTTTTGCTTTTCTATTTTTATTTGAAAGTAACTATAGTGTAAGTTTACACTATTATATATATACTTTTGTAAAAAAATAATTATTAATATTTTAAAAATAATTATTATAAAAATTAACGAAGTTATGACCATAATTTATGACTAAAATACCAACAAAATCATTTAATAATTACTGATTCAATATAATAAAATATGCATAGTCTTTTTGAGCAACATATATTCACTTATTAATATTATACATAAGTAACATGAATCCTGAAAGAAACATTTTAAAAAGGTTAAAATGTGTAGGAAATAGAACGAAATAGATTTTATTTATAAAAGTAAAAATATATCTGTTTTTGTCAAACAAAAGTATGTAATATTAGATATATTATTGGTGTTATTATTATTAATTCATGTCAATATTCAATCTTTATTTTTATGGTTTAATTTGATAATAATTATTGAAATAAAATGATATTTTAACTGAAGATAATACCTAGAATATACTTTTATTATTGTTTTCATATTATAATTTATTGTGAAAAGAACTTTTAATTTAGATTATGTGTAAAGTTGAAACGTCATATACAATGTTCATTCCAAAGTCTGTGTGAATATACAATCACTTATTTTCTCCTTCATCCAACTTATATTTTTCTGAATTTCTCTTCATATTTCATAAAAATAGTTTTCTTCCTAATTTTATCGTTTATTAAATTAAATCTTAAATATTTTAATTATCTGAGAACCTAATTTTTATTATTTCTTGAACTAGTTATTTTCATAATTATTTAATTTTGAAAGAAAATTGAAATTAATGTGATTTGGTGAGAGGTGAATGGTGGAGTGGGAAGTGATGTTGAACCTCAACTTTCAATAATCCATATTGGATCCAAACACAATCTACAATAAGTTGACCAAAAGGTCATATCTTGTGGCATTATTATAGTAATATTTATTTTTTATTTTTATTGCTTCTATTTTTATTATATATTTTATTATTTAGATATCTAATAAAGATCCCATGTGGGAAGTGAATTTGTATCAAAGATTTGTTAACACTTTTGTGTAGAGCCATCATGAATATTTAATTGGAAAAAAATATATTTCTTGATATGGTTGTTCTTCCTGAATCTTTGACCAGCCATTTTTTTATATAGTTAAATATTAATTGCTCCATGAAATAATTATATCAATAATGCTATGAAATGATAAAGAGATAATGAAAAGAAAGAGAAATATGTAGTACAGTGTTAACTATTTTGTTACATTTTTTGGTGTAAATATGTATTTTCTTACAACCCATTTGACTGAAAAATCTCAAAAACTACTTCTAAAACAGAGAAATATTATTTCATGATACCTTTTGAGGTGTATACATTCTTTGAATAGAGAGATGTGAAGGGATGACAAATGTGAGAAATGCAATAGAGATTTAAAGAAAAAAAGAAGAAGATAAATTAAAAATAAATAGATGTAAGAGATAATGTAAGGGAAACAAGAGAAAATTGAAAACATATAATTATTTTAAAAAATATGACCAATATTAGTTTCATTATTAGTATGGGTGACACCATATATGCTGATGTTCTAACTTTCTTGGGCAGCTTTGGAGGTGCTGAATGGCTGCCAATACCAGCAAGATTATATTGCTGGGAAAACTTTAGTTTTTCTTCATACCCTCTCCTTTCTTACTCTAATTTATTTTTCAAATTTTCAATTTATGTCATTTTTTCTTTGGTGTATGTACTAATTTGAAGGAACATGCAACATGTGATTAGGACTTTCTCTATTGTGAATTTCTTTCTCTAATAGTTGAAAGTTGTTCCAAGTTAAATTTACCAGTCACACTTCTCCATGTATATATATATATATACTTCTCTTCAATCAAATTAAAAAAACTGGAGCATTATGCATGCACAATATGTTCACTAGAATTATTAACTTCAACAGAAATGATCTGTTCTGAAAAATACTTAAGACAGAAAAAGGTTGAGGTTGTCATGAAAGACCATCTGGTATAGGATGGTTTGGTAAAGCATACAATGAAAAATTAACATTATTTACTTTGAGGTAAATAATGATGACAGAAGAAACTGAATATATAAAAATTAAATTCAAATTACATTGATCGAAAGGAAAAGAAAATATATAAAAATGATTACACGAGAAACTGAATATGTATATATGTTCATTTGTATCCAGATTTACAGTATACACATGGTGTGTAAAAGGCAATATAAGATATGTACACCTAACATAGAATTTCATACTAAATAAATGGAGAACTTATTCCTGCCAAATATCTACAATTCATGGAGGGTCCATCGTTGATGTTTTTGTGTATGGTTGGATACACTTTTCCATAAATACTTATATAAGCAAAAATAAGTAAAAAATTGAAATAAACTTTTTCATAAACTAAATTAACTTATGCATGAGTTTAAAATCTGATTTTGAGAACATCCTTATAAATTAACTTCTGCATAAATTAACTTTAGTTTTCTTGAAAAGATTTATTTCATTTTTACTTTTTATCTCTCTGATAAGTGTTTAAGGAAAAATTTATGCAACCATATACTCTTACTATAAATGATAATGTATTATTGAAGTTCAGATTCATCACGAAAAGCATCTGGTTCAAATAATCTTGCAGAATCATCGTTGTAAACTCCAGGTACAACTCGAACTCTAGGTTCTTTTGATGTCAGATTTTGGTTCCCATCAATGTTGATGAGGATAATAGCACATACAAGTAAAGAAGTTGCCAGACTTACAAGAGTAATTTTCAATCTGCTCAGTACAGGTTTCACCTTAAACAAAAAAACTTGTTGGTTAAGTTAATTCATTAGGAAGATTACTTGAGTTTCAATGAAAGTTAAATGTCATTATTTGCAAAAGGCACAAAAGTCAAGATAGACACATGTTGTCTTCCTATTTTCTGAAGTGACTTATACAAAGGAACAACATAAGTTTTTTAGAATGTGACTTATAAAAAAGAAGAGAGGGAGTGATCATAAAGCTTCAAACAAATTAAGCTCAGGTCATAAAAAGCCTACCTTTTTACAGCATAATAACTTGATTGGATAAACTTCAGATAAATACTTTACAAGAAAAGAATAAAAGAGAAAATAAGAACTTTTTCTGAGGAAAAATTAGTTGTGTAAAACTTAAAAACTATTTTTTAAATAAATTAAAGAAATAACTTCTAGAAATTGATTTATGTATTTAAATTATGAAAAAATTCATTTCACTTTCTTTCTTTTAAGTCTGTCGTGGAAAAAATTGATCCAATCATATCCTTGAACATACCTAATTCACGAAGCTTGATAAAACAATCACTATCTGGCATGGCTGTTTAAGCTACTGATTCTATTCACTACCAAAATAATCTTAAACATTAAAAAACAATTTTAGTAGGTCCAAAAGAAGAGCAACAATAATGCACATTATATTATGACTAGGGTCAGAGGAATCTCTAGCAATAACACTGAAGTTATGTGTAAAAGTGGCAATGGTTTAGTAGAATACTTACAGAAAATGATCCGAGGAGTCTATCACGGGCCAAAACTTCAGCAGTCTTCACCCATATCTGTTGAGAAACACGAAGCCTTAAGTGGTAGAATGCAATATTTGTTCATACCACACAACAAAAACAAAGGGAATCCTTACATGAGACATTGCACCAATTCACATGACAAGGGCATCAGACCCATGTTTTGCAAGAGGAAGAGGCTTAACAGTTCATGTTTTGCACATTTTTTGTGAGGATTACAAAAGAAGCTTAACAAAGAACACCCTAAAAGATCTATGGATCATACTTTATTATTTATCATGGATAACTTATTGGACCAAATGAATAGGCACACAATCAAATCCATTAACTTTTTCATCCATGTATTTTTCACGCAAACATCATTTGCTATATATCACTGCTAATATGTGTTAGTTTCCTTTATAGTAGTGGTGGGTAACATCAATACACACAGAAGTGTATTCTACAAGAATTGTTGGGAGAGCTAGGAATAATACATTTTATGCTTGGAGTTCTTCTCTGGGAGAGAAACAAACCGCTAAAGAAACAAGCAATTGAGGACCCAAATAACAAAGACCAACAAAGAAGAAACACTAGAACATTCAAGCTAGCGATGATAATTCATGGAATAGGCACATACAACAAATTATACTGCACCAAGATTTTGCATAAATGAGACTAAGCATTCAGGGAAAAAAGGGGAAGAACTGAAAAGAACATACCTGACCATCATACCACCCTGTTTCCTCATCTGTAATGTTAAGAGAAGAATATGATTATGCATCCATTAGCAAAGTTTTCAACACTGTTAATGGTTGAATCTTTAATTTAAGAGAAAACCGTAAGGAAAAAAATGAAGTAGCTTGTGTTACAAATAATTTCCTAATTTTATAAAGTTCAAATTTCTTGTAATTCTTATTCTCCACTTTATTTTTTAAAAAATACTGAATCTTTGAAAAGTATGTATAATGTGAAGTAATTAAAATAAAATAAAAAATTAACTTGTTTCAGGAAATTTCAGGAAGAAAATGAGTTAATAACGTTACTGCACAGATGTTGTGGGATGAATTAAGTATTGTGAGTGTAAAATTCAGTAATTATAAACATTTTCATATTATTAAGTAATAAATAACTATTATAAAATTTAATTAATTTATTATATGAAACTGCATGATTAGATTACCATAAAATAATTTCGTATTATCAGGACATTTTAATTAAATTTAGTAATACACAGTTTAACTTTTTTGGATTATCAGTGTAAAATTTATTATCCAAATCAAAAGAAACCATAGTATGCATATAATTATTGTAAAAAAAATAATGAACTTATCGTGTGTGAAGATTTGTGGTAGCACAATCATTTTAAAAATTATATTTATAACTTTTTATTGGTTGTAAGGTAAATTTTGTTCAGTTAAGAATATTTACATTGTAAAGTAGATTTTTTATTTTAAATTTGTAAACTCTACCATGTTATATAAATTTAAAAATTACATACAAAAAAAAAAAAAATCACTAAACACTAAAGTTGTTATATTGAATGTTTGACTTAAACTACATAAGCAGCTCATTTTGGCAATATACTTCAAAGCACATGCTTTAATGATAAAAATTTGTTAAGCAACATTAGATAATTTATGTTAGTAAGACATTACATATGCTTCAACACTTAATCAGAGAAAAAAAAATGCTAAGAGTATAAAAGCATAATCTAATCACGTTGGTATGACTTTTACTTTAGATTTAAAGCTAATTTCAAAATTTTTAAATATTTAAGTAAGAACTTATATTATTTTAAACTAATTTATCTTTTAAATATTTTTTGTAATAAAACAATTCAAATTTATTAAATATTAATTCTTACTTTCTTTAAATGAAATTTAAAATTCTTTAACTTTAAATAATTCAATTATGCTAATAAACTTCAAGAACTTCAATGTAAAAAATATATTTCTTTCATAAAACATTTTAAGTTCTCTTTATAAATGAATTGCCCACTTAAACACTATTAAAACTTATTTGGTTACACTAACGTACAGTGATCAAAGTCTGTGAGGGCAAAATTATGTCAAATACTTATAAGATAAGAAAAACTACTAAATTGTTTTTATAACATAAAATCAGCTTATATTTGATGTTGGAAAAATTAATGTAAAAGAACTTCTTCGAGAATAAAATAATTTTATTTGAATAAAAATGTATATTCTTAAAGAAGACCCAACATTCAGAGTGTTTTATTACAGTTTTCTTACAGCAATGGCTGACTAAAAACTAACCATTCATCTTATGATAGTTTGGGATGGGATCACAGTGTTGCACACTATGCAAAGTGACCTTAGTCTCTTATCATAGTCATAGGATAGTTAGATATGGCTGAAATTAACAAAACCTTCTATAACATATGTTTCCTAAATGAATTATAATTCTTAATTTTGGTATGTTTGTTATGAAGTTTGAACAGAACATGAGCTGAATATATTTCAAAGCTATTCTAATTGGTTTTCCAGGATCAGAATTGAAAGAATTCATGTAGAGTTGAGAGATTAAGAGAGTAGTGTGAGTGAGGGAGGATACATACATTCAACGGTGGCGCTGAGCAGTCGGTTCCCGACGTAAGCCCAGCCCAGATACATCCTAACGACGGCGAGCGTGACAGCGAAGAGGCCACTGGAGGCGGCGCAGAGGAGGCGCTTGAGGGGCTCGGCCTGGGCGCCGGCGGAGCCGAACCAGGCGACGGGGAGGCCGAGGAGGAGAGCGAAGGAGGTCCCGGTGACGAGGAGGCGGGAGGCGTATTCGACGGCGTCGAGGGCGGCCCAGGAGAAAGGGAAGGAGGTGGAGAGAGAGTGGTACTCGTTGATGGGTTGCTGTTCGAGAGGAACGGGACAATCTGTTTGGGGAGCCTTGTTGTTGTTGTTGTTGCTGTTGCTTGTGGAAGAGAAAGATATGAAGGAAGTGGTTAGGGTTGTGGTGGGAATACGAAACAGTGGGATTGGGGAAAGTGTGAGTCTGCTTCTTCTTGATGGTAATGGTGATATGCGCGTGGCTGTTGCTGCCATTGCCATTGCTATTCTGCTTCACTCTTTCTCTTTCCTTCCTTCTATCCATTATCCATTCAAATGGAAAAATATGCTTATTTTAATTTTAAATGCCTAAATTTTAAAATTTAATCATTTTTTTTATCGTTATAAAATTAATAAAATAAGTAAACTTATATAATATATGATATCAGTCATTCTTTATATCTATATTTAATATTTTTTATCCCTACATAATTAATAAAAATGCATAAAGTTTGAGTACTAACTTTTTAAAAAAAAATATAAAAACTAAAAGTAAATTTAAAGAAAAGGTACGAGAATAAAAAAAAATGTATTTAACTCGTTTCCAAATTCGGTCTTGTTGTTTCTAAATATATACTGTATTTTTGTCTTCCAATTTTTTATTTTCTATTCACGAACAGTATAATATTTTACTGCTGTAAATATTTTATTTTAAAAAATTACTCTAAGAATGCATTTTTGAAGTGATTGTTTAAAAAATACACCAAAATCCAATGAAAAACAAAAGTCTACGTAACAAATACTACTAAAAGTAATAGTGCTTTAAAAATGATGAAGACGTGGCACCATATAAATAGTTACCAGATATATAAAACTCTCTAATTATATTATGCTTTCACAGTCTAAACTTTTTCCTATATGATAATTTTTTAAAATGAGTGAAGTTATATGATTAATTAGTCTCAATATTTTTTTTAACGAATTTTGTGGTTAGAAGCGTTCTTCATTAGATCGTAACTAAGTTTGTAGCAAATCATACATGACATAAAAATTTGACCAATTATCCCCTTAGTTAAGCAAAAAGAAATAGAAACTTGAATCGTTTTGATCCCTTGGCATACACATCAAGGAATATCATCAAGTAAGCTCTCAATTCTTAAAAATACGAAATCCCACGTATGTATTTCGCAATTTCGATGCTGTAGTCCTTGACAAATATCAAACAAGACATGATAGTCATAAGAGAGGTAATGGAAAACACAATGTTTTTTTTTTTTTTTCCTTTTTTCTGTTCTTTTTCTTCTGTTTACATTTGCTTGAGAACCTGAGAGATCGCATGTTTACAATTCCAAATAAGACCTCTACAGACAAAGAATAATTTTGTACTTTTTTTTTTTTTTCATTTCAGTTTCTTGTTTTTCTTCCCTCTCGGGATCCTTCATTTGTACCTACTCCAACTAAACCTCCACTGCACTTATGCAGATATTGGGGAGGGACCTGCTCTTTTCTCCAGTTCCAACTTTCAATGTACCTGACTTCCCAGGTCAACAATCTTTTGATGTCAAGATGGACGAAAAAAAAAAAAAAAAACTAGCTGTTCTGGTTCTTTGAACCAACAAACAACTTTTGGTATTATTACAGTAACTATGTTATAGACAACTTCGTTTAATGTGTTGAACCCGTTTTTGGGGCAACCATATGTTGAACACGGTAAAGACGAGACATCAGCTGTGAGAAAGATGGCCGCAAGTGTGGCTCCCTGCATCAAAACCAACCCAAATAAAATCAAACAGAACAAACCAGTAGAACTAGTGTAACTTGAAATCAGATTTTTTTTTTCTTTTCTTTTGTTTTTTCTATGGTGAGGGAAGGGATGATCCTTGTTCTTATACTTTTTTAATTTTAAGAGCATCAATATCCTTACGTTTTCTCTTTCAGGTTTTCTTTGTACTTTATTATTTTCTACTTATTTGGGTTTTGATGAATATGATTGTTTTTCAATGAAGATATGGACCCTCTAAGTATCAAATCAACTTATTCTCGTTTTTGTTCTCACGACCACCAATATAAGATGAAAATATGGAACCAAAGTTATTTATTTAGACCATCAACAAATAACTAAAATCTAAAGTTTAATGATGCATATTAACATAGCATTATATTTTAGTCAAAATCATAATTGTAAAAGAACATGAACATGGCAAAACTTTGACAATAACACCACTGGAAATGCCCACAAATACACAGCTTTCCAAGAACGGTGGCTCTCATAATCCACATTGTAACAATCAGAAAAGATAAGTAGAGAAATGGAACTTACGTTTGCCAGCAATCACGTATAATCTGTGCTACTACTGGATTGACATCTTCTGGAATTTCAAGCCGTTTGTTTTGAAACCCAACAGCTCCAACAACCTGCATTGGGTTCAAACCTTTCCAGGGAATTCTTGTAGTAATCAACTCCCACAAGATCACACCAAAACTATACACATCACACCTGCATGCAAACTTTAACTATCACTTTGCGAACTTACACATCATATTTGAATGCAGAATACACAGATGCAGATTAAACTTACTTCTCATTGGCTGGCTCATTTCTTAAGACTTCCGGTGCCATCCACTCAGGCTGCAGGCAAAAGATATATTTAGTTTTTTTTGGTAAATATTATATATCCCATAATGAAACCAACTAAGGTGATAAATTTATAATTTATATCAATTATGAATAACGAGAAATAAAAAATTACCGTTCCAGCACAAGATTTTGATGACAAAAATGTATGGTGCTTCATTCTTGACAGACCAAAATCACAAACCTGTGAAATGACAAACAAAGAAAGAAATAATAATATATAATTTTAATAGATGTTAAAAAAAGGGCAGGAAAAAGGGTTTTAAGTTGTCATAAATGTGAAAGCATGACAATTCAAAGAAGAAAAATATCGTCTTTCATCAAGCTTTAATTCGAATTAGTACGAGCAAAGTTAATTTTCGTACAACAGCTCTATCTCTATCATTCTGGTGTTAAAAAGTGAAAATAAATTATTTACTCATAATTCTTTAACGATTTTTATACACCGAGCACAAGAATAATTTACTGACATATTTTCTATATCAGACATAATGTTGGATGCCGGTCTAAGGCCGTATTAATTAAGCACATTTTGAAATCGTTTTAAAATATGCCAGGCATATCACATACCCAAAATTTCCTGGATAATAATAATTAATTCAAAGTGCATAAAGATTAGTTAATACTTATATATGATTATAAGTATTAGTTATTTAATTCGTGTACAAAAATTTAGAATAGTAGTCCTCTCACTATGCATTATTATACAATAGCATTTTTTTGGGTCGACTGCTTTGAACTATGGTCCAGTCTTGATAAATATGATGCATCTTGTGTGCACATATAAAATTTCACTATGGTCAGCTATATAACTATGATATACATATACATCATGTTATGGGAACATATATTAGAGAATTTCACAAGATAAACTACAAAATCATTCTGATTAATTATCAATAATGCACTTATATGTGATGAAATCATTTAACAATTACTAGAACTGTTTAGTATTCTTTAATAAACTGTTTTTCATAGATTAGTATTGCATATGTGAGCATTATCCCACAATGTTAGCTCGACTACATTGATCACACACAGGGTTCGACATTGTCATACAGTAAAAGACCAAAAGTTCAGAAAATTTTTTATTCACCATGAAATCTCTCTTAACAACTTCCTCCCATGTCCTTCTTAGACTCAATTTCCCTATTTTCATAGGACTAAAAAACATAAAATCTACTCTTCTCATATGCCTCTAGTGGCCTTGGTAACTTCATAATATTCATAAAAATAAATATATAAAATTATAGTATATATCTAAATCTAAGATGCAATGTAAATATAAAGTTAATTAAAAATCAATATCAAAATAAATGGTAAAAATAATATATCATATTCCATAAAAATTAATTTGTTAAAATTAATATAGACATGATAGATTAATGTCAATAATACAAGCAGAAACACATGCACTCCACATTTGTATTACATTAAAATAATACAATTTTGACAATATATAATTTTGTAAGAATGATTTCTAAAAAAAGTATGTCGTGATTACTTTTAAGTGGAAAAATTACGTAGTTACTTTGAGTTCAGAGGTTGTGTAACATATTTTAATAAATTCAAAAGTTATTTTTATTTGTTAAAAAATAACATTTTCTAATTAAAAAACGACACTAGAAATAGTTAATGAAAGGTGTATCCCCTTTATATAATGGTATAGATAATGTAGTAGTAACTTAACGTGTGTGTATTAAGCATAAAAATAAATCATTCAAATAATACAACTGTATCAATGACATTTTATGACCAATTAATTGGACTTAAGATAAATTGATACTTTGATATGTGCCTAATCACTAGGGGAAACCATCCTTAAAAACTAGTTGTTAAGGGGGGGACCACACACGGAAATACTTTATTGAGCATCTTATATTATTTGATGCAGGAAACTATAATACCCATATTTCTTCAATTTGCACATTAATCAGAAGAATAAACTTGTTAATGACGCAGAATAAAAAAACATCCATTACTCTCTACCAAGCAAGCATAATTGTAACTTTTCACTGAGTTCTGTTTCTCACATCAAGCAATCTATTAATATTTCTTCTTTTTTTCAGCTTTTTGAAGTAAACTCCTGAGAAAAAATTCACATAAAAATACCTTAACAATCCAATGCCTGTCAACAAGAAGATTTGGAGACTTCAAATCTCGGTGTACAATGGGAGGATGGCTCGTGTGCAAGTAATTCATTCCCTTAGCCTGGTAAGTGCACGATAAATTCACATTAAGTAAAGGAAACAGAGAATGGGATGACTGTCGAACTCCTTATGGTTCAGTATAAAAGCTTTGACAAGAATAAAGCTAAGATGTGTCAAAAAATATGCTGTTTATACAAATATTGGATAGAGAGAGATGCTCACATCACATTTATAAGAAAATCTCATAGCCTCTACACTTGCTTCACGATAGAATAATATTCATGAACTCTATTTAGTGTTCAGCCCATGGCCAGTTGACTTTCTATATCTTAGCTGTTTCTAATGAATTCCTTATTTCTACAACCAAAAAAGAAATGGAAATTATTTTCAACTCTTACCACATCTAGAGCCATGCGCAACCTTTTCTTCTCATCAAGCCGAATATTGGGACGATGCAGTAGCCTATATAAACTGCCTCTGTATACCGAAAGACAAATATACTTTAGCAAGCAAACAATAATATAGAAAAAAAAATTAATTAATTGTTTTTATGGGAGGCATAGTTGCAAGTTGACTAAATGCCAGAACAAAACATTAATAAATAAAAAAATAAATGTACAAAATCAATAAAAGAAATATTTCATGTAAACATAATCAAAGAGACCATTCAAGAAAATCAAAAAAAGAAGAACTATCATTTTCATTCCTGATTCAATCTCCCTACAGATAATATTTAACTTAATGCATAAGACAAAACTAACCTTGGAAGAAATTCGGTCAAGATCGAGAAATGTGGGGGCCTAGTAATTGCTCCCATGAAGAGCACAACATTAGGATGTCGCAGCCTTAGCATGATCTCAACCTACAATAAGACATAAAAGGACATGAGTATTATGTGCGTATGACTGCATTGTACATGTCCATATAGAGACAATGCTTATACATGTCCATATAGAGACAATGGCTTACTTCAGATTTGAACTGAGCTAGTGCATCACCAGAGAAATCTTGGTCCAGAAACTTCTTTACGGCAACTTCCTGTCATGCCAACCATTCATGCAAAATTACCAAAATCAGTGCACAAAAATACTATTAATTACTTTCAAGTCAAAGCAACAATGTATAATGAGATCTTCGTCTTTCCATCTATACAAGTAACAAAAGTTTCAAACAAAATCAAGATGACATAAACCGACTGGGAAGTGACATAACGGCAACATATGTCCATTTGCACAAGGACAAAAAGTCTGCATATTCATATCCATATTTCACAGGCTAATATAAGCAATTTAGTAAACATCTTGACAACCATATAGAAAGAAAGTGAAAGTTCTAACACCTGCATCGGGGCCAACTTATCTAAGATAAGATTAGTGCTAGACCCCATCTCACCCTGATCCCTCTTGGAATATTTATAGATATTGATTTCAAGAATAGTTAACAGAAAAGAATTGGTAACTTGGCAGTGCCTGAGACAAGCACTTTCACTTCATAAAATACTATTGCATTTGTATACTTTTTGAATGCTTTTATGAGGATGTAGACCTAGGTCAAGAGCATGGAATTACAACTTTCTGCACAGGTGAGACTTTCATGGACATTCTAGATTCTTTCTTCACAAAACTACTCAAGGAATAGACCCAATTGTAAGTAAGTGAAAACATTGCAAGTTAAAAATATAACCATAATCAAAATGTGACATGAAACTAGACATGGACACAACAAATATTAATGCACATTTTATCAAGGAGCTAAATGAACATTTCAGATTATGCAATTTTAAGAACTCAGAAACAAAAACATTAGAAAGGACTCTGTTGATGTACTCAAGGAAACAAAAATGTGAGCAGACTTACAGTCCCATTGCAATCAGCACGATAAACTTCACCATACGAACCTACAAGGGCATGAGTGAACAGGGTTAGAATACATCTAAGATGAGCATATTTCCAATCAGCTTGTACTACTAGGTCTCCATTAATGAAATCTATCATATTAAATAATATATAACAATATCTAAAATTCCAATTCTGTGTATATTAACAATTAAGCTATTATAAATTGCCAACTATCTTACTAATGAATGTTTTGTTTAAGCTTAAAAAATTGTTTCATGATGCAATTTGTTTGATAGATACCAGAAAAAATGAAAGCACACTATAGCTGAATATTCAATGTATTATTAAAGAAAAACAGAGTGCATATCCCAGGAAAGGAAATACAGATCTGTAAGCAAGAAACAAGTATTTTCACACCTATTTTCACAAAAATAATAGTTTTAGCAAGTAAAAGAACTTTTTAAGAGGCATTTACCTTTTTTTATGAAAAAATTACATAATTATTATGAGCATTTAAAAAATAGACCTTTTATCAATCAAAACATGCCAAAAGTGTTGTTTTATTTTAAAAAAAGGTGAAAAAAGAGACCATAAAAGATATATTTATACATGTAAACCCTTATGTCTTTATATAACAATTATATCTAAAATATAACATTTGAAGCAAGGAAATACACTTACCAATTCCAATACGCTCACCAATATCAAGATCCTCCCATTGAATTTCCCATTCTGAGCCTTCACCAAGCACTTGGTTAACTTCCTTGTTTCTACCATCATAACATTCTCCATTAACCTCCATCTCATTTCTTTGAACAGCTGAATCTTTGCCCAACCCTCTAAAAGAAACTCCTACATTCTTTCGATGGCCATTTTCATCATCTTCACAGAAACAACCAATCCCATTATGTACTTTACAGGAAAGAGCTGCCTTGGGCAAGGAAGATCCAGTACACTTTTCTTTACATATCTTATTGCGTGAGTGTATAGAAGCCAAAACAACATTCATTGCGTTAGATTTCTCTACATCAATATCCCTATCAGAAGCATGTAAAAACCCGTTCCTTGTATTATCACTCTGTGAAGAATTGCAAAATTCAACATCTGTGTGCAATTCTTTTTGTTGTTCAGCTAAGCAGTCAGCAGATTGACATAACCTAGTATCACTGGCAGAGCCCAACCCATGTGAGGGTATGTGAGATTTTTCATACCTTAATAATAATAATCTATTTGTGTCATCTTGAACAGAATCGACATTTTTTTCATTAACTTTATCTACACCCCTATCTTGGGAATTTATATTTGAAAAAAGATCGGGAGGAGGTAAGGCACCACTCTCTAATAGAACATTATGTAATTTTTGGGCAAATTCTGGGTCCTTTGCTGCACTGAGAACATACTTAGAGACATTTTTTACATGCATATTCTCTGCAGGTGATGGTTCTGTATGTGACGAGCATTCATATGCTTCTGTATGTTCAAATCTCCTTGTCTCATTTACCTTGACATGATTAATTTCATCAGGCTCTGTTTGACTGCCCATAACTAATAATTCTTCTGTCCGGACTCTCCCCCCTGTTGAAATTCTACCACAATCAGAAAAGACTCCTGGCGCACCAGTTCCATCATCTACCATTGAACCTGTGTTCTCTGGTAGTCCAACAATCTCCGCACAACCCCTAACAGAAAAACTGGTGCTTTCGAGCTGGCTGCTGGGTACCTCAGCAGGAATAAGAGTTCCAGGGGCACCCATCATATCAATGATGTACTCACTGCATCAGTACAAAAATTAATAACAGCACTTGAAATTGTTTTGACATAAAGTAAGATATGTACTGTTTGTGTTGCTAAAAGTTCATTGCCATATATGAGGAGAATAATACTTTGTGACCCAATTCCTTGAAAAAAGTAAGTTCAAACACACTAAGTTGAAGTAACTAAATCACAAATGTACTTCAATGATCTACTACTAGTCTGCAACAAATTAAAAAACCACTCTTACAAACTCAAACACATTCACTGCAATATTCTATGCTTCATTTAACAATATACTGATTACACAGGTGGTGCCTCTTCCTCATTACATAAGGGAGGTAGAGTTTTACAAAGCACCAAAAGTACAGAACAAAAAGAGTGAAATAAAATTGTTTTTGGAAACCTGCATCTGGTGTCTGGACTGCCCTAACAAAGAGTAAACATGCAATATAGAGTTTCTAAATAAAACATACAATGGTCATCATTTACATCAGAGGGTAACTTAATGTGTCATGGAATTAAACTACCTTAAAAGCAATATAATAAAAAGGGAAACAACTTTCTACCATATGGTAAATACCTTCCATCATCAGCTTTAATCATATTCACAGCCCCATCATCAGTTCCTGTATAATAGCTCCCTTTTACCAGCATGCAGGGAATGTTAATCCTATCAGCAAGTACCTAAGCACGAGAAGTCAAGTTAGCATTAGTTGAAATCAAATAAATTGATGAGCTTTCCTGACTTTGAAATTGAAAGTAATATAACTAAATCTTTCTGCTAAAGAGAGTCAAAAGTAACTCACTTTAATTTTGCAGATACTACTTTTTTTAATAAATAGAACAAATAACAAGGGCCATATAACTCCACAATAGAGAAAAAAAATGCCTTTCCACATACTGCTGGATGATTAATAAAAATTGCACGAAAGCATTTAGTCGGATAAAATCTAAATTGTTCAAATTTGAATGTCTCACACAGATCTCTTCAATCAATAAATGGAGAAAATTCTCACCTTAAAAAGTAGGGCTCGGTGACGTGAAAGTCCAACATCAAGACATCCAAGGGGAAGAACAATGGTTTGCATAGAATCCCTTAACTCACGACTCCTCATAGCCCAACTCTTAGTAAGTTTCTCAGCATTAGTAACAGGTCCACCCATTCTATTAACAACAACATCCGCGAGCTTCTGAAGCAAGCCACTCAAAATCAGCCCCAGTTCAGAAACACAACATTCCTCCACCAAACTACATGCCTTCCTCTCAAGCTGATTAAGCTCAAGATCTACAACATGGTTCACCAAAATCACCTCACAATCGACATCTCCCGAGACAGGAGCCGTCTGCAGATCCACCAACAATGGCATCTTCCCTCGATCAACCAAATTCGAGGTAACCCCAAACACATCATAAAACCCATCCATCACTTTCTCATCATAACCAATCACATTGTAGTTCTGCCACAGTAAGAACACCAAAACAAACTCTCAAAAACCACACTTCCAAAAAAATTTCATCCAACAGTTTCATTTTATTTTTCCTTTAACACTTATCAATAACTTCAAAATGTCTATCTATAAATAGCAACAACAAACCAAACTTACTCCAATTATAAAAAACAAATACAAAATTAATAATAAAAAAACAAACAAACTACCATTTACAGGCACCTAATTGGCTAATTCCAGTTATGAGAAATAGAAAACGAGAAAATGCCTCGAATAGAAACGCTACTACAAATAATTATAATCACCGTAATAATAATAACTAAAATATTACCCAATAACGAAGTGATTGGAATTGAACTAGGGCATGAGTGTCAGTGAACGAAGCAGAGTAACCGAGGCTGATCTGTTTTGCGGCGTCGATCTGCGCAGATTCCGCAGTGTCACGGCGATCGGAATCGGAAGCGCTGATTGCGAGCGCTAGTTGCATCTGAAACTCCTCCTCCTGAAACAAGTTGAACTCCAGAACATCATTCTGCGCCTCCACAACGGGGCTCCGAGTCGGCGTCGGATCCGAAACTATGGTGGGCGAAGAGAGCGCGGAAGTGGAGGGAGCGTGATGCTCGTGCGAGGACAATGCGTTATGATTGTGATTGTGATTGATGGTGGCAGCGCCACCACCGATGTGAAGCTTTCTGAGAAGGTGCTTCATCTTTGGCATGGATCATCGACCGTAACAACAGATAACGACGATGAAGAAAACGATGACGATGCAGATTGAGATTCGCTTAACCGCTTCTACCCACGCTTTCGCTTTTGCGTTTGCGTTTGCGTTTCGCGTTTTACCCTTAAACCGTTCCTTATTCAGGGTTTCATTCCCTCCACTTTCTCTTTACTTTCTCTTCCTCTTCTCTCTGTTTTCTTTTCTCTCTCTTTTTTTAATTTCAAAATTAATTATCATTTATCATTACTACTTAATAACTAATAATTGGTGATTGTTTAAATCCAATTAAATTCTGGCCTTGTAACTCCCACCACCCTCTGATGGGTTTTATAATTACAGTTGTAGTTGCTTCTGCGTTGGAGGTGTGATGGGCTGCGACGGCTCTCAGCCGTTGGATTCATTGACCGAGAAAGTGTTTCACATCGCACGGCTGTAAGCGAAGGAAAAGTCAAAGCGTGTGATCACCGGCAGAAACTATAGCCACGAAATTTGTATTCATTCCGATTGAAATTTTGAGACTTCGATTCAATCGTCTTATCCAATCGTGTGAAAATACGGAAATGTATAAATATTTAATTTAAGATTAAGGATTTTAATTTTATTTAATGTTTTCTTCATAAGGAAATATATCACTAGTCATGAGTTTAATGATCATGCATTAACAATACAAAATACTTTTATACTACAAGTTAATTAAAAATCATCAGGATAAGTTGTTTGGCTCTACAATAATTAAATCAAAAGTCAAAAGCTTATTAACTCTATAATCATTATTTTAAGGAGTGTTTGATATAAAATAAAATTTTAGTTTCGTAAAAATAAAAAATACTTTCAAATATTAATGGTTAAAATATATTTAATTCATTGTCATTTTAATTTAGTATGTATTTTCTTTAATAAGGAGTCCCTTTTTACACAAAGTATTCAAAACCATTTTTAGAATATTCTCACTTATCTACAAGTTCACGTTCAAGATTATGATAAGATCAAATATCATTTTATAATTTCATTAAACAAAAAAAGAATAAAAACAAGGTAAAATGGTGTTAAATAATGAAGTGTAATTTATCCTAATGTTTGATGAGGTGAGAAGCTACTAAATGACTTTTGGACATAGAAATGGTCCTTTGACGAGCTTTAATAGCAAGTAATGGGTGAGATGGGTTAAAAAAAGAAAAGAAAATTATGATTTAAAAAAAATCTATTATAAAAAACATTTTTATATTATTCATTTATCTCTTTATGTTGGGTTTTTCTCATTCATTTATCTACTAAAAGAGCATATTCTTTCCATGTTATTCTTAGCATCGCATCAAAGGTGTCTCTAGCAATTAAATATATGTTTTGACCATGGGAAAAGCTTCTTTATTATTTGCTAAAAATTGTCTGATATGAGTATGGAATGAATCATTTTTTATTCTTTTTGCTCACTGCATTGTATAAAGTTCATGTCTCAATTCAATGCACCAGGGAATTTTTGCAGTTTACCAGGGTGCAGTGGTTAATATAATTATTTAATTATTTTGTAAGGTTAGTATCTCTATAATTATAAGATAAACTATAGTGGATATTAGGCTTTGACAAGCTTGAAAAGTGAGAATTATCTTCTTGTCTAAGTCATTAAACGTCTGCTTAAGTTAAAATCAAATTTTTAATTCTAACTCTGGTATAAGCTAATTTTAGCTTATAATTACGGAATAGTTTCCTCCAACCAGCTTTCACTTATATAATTGAATTACACAACATAATTTGATGTTGATGTTGCTATGCAAATTCTAGCAACAACTGATCTTTTAGAAAGGGACCTGGTTTGTACATATAACAAAAAGTTGTCTATTTTTCACTACCAAAATGTGATGCAATCTCAGACCAAACCAATCTGATTGCAGCTATGAACATGTTAGTATATGGCTTACTGAGATGGTAAGCTAAACCCCATCATCACCATTCACTCCATCTTATGTTTTGTTAAGAAGAGAAGCCAGATTGCGAAGCTCCTCAAATGCATGCATTGTTTCTGCATCAAATCCTCCAGCAAACTGCATTCACAAAATATACTAACATGTTACTAAATGCAGTTATATTTAGAAAAAGAGAATCATGATTCTAGAAAGAGTGTGTGTGTGTGTGTATATATATACACAACTTCAGAAGGATGTACAAACCTGATGGATTCGAAAAGCAAATCTCACTCCTTGGAGAAGCATGTAATCCATTGCAGGATCTTTTTCTAATGCTGATTTTACCTGAAGTTCCATAGCTACCCTTTTCATATACTTTTTAGCCAATTTAACTGAGCTTAGCTTTATCTGCAAAAGTTGATTGTTGAATTAGATGTTATGTGGACTTGTATAAAAAATTCTAAAAGAAAGAAGCAATGTCAGATAGAACTTTACAATAATCTTGATAGAACTTTACAATAGAAATGGATACTGGCACATTGTTTTTTCTGTTATGCAGAACCAATTGCTTAAAGAATACTAATATATCTTGAGCTCTTATATGTTATAATTTTTTTTACATTTTGTAAGGATTGATGCACATGGCAGAGTATGTGTACCTTGCCAATAGTTCCATTGTCAAGCATCCATTCTATGGGAATTTGAAACTCCTTGCAGTGACGCATTAGTGACTCTCTTGTGCGAAGAAGGTTATGAACTGTACGCTCCATCCTGACAATGTAACACAAATGCGTGTTATTGCAAAGACAACTAAATTTAGGACTTCAAACACTTTTTTCTCTTTTTGCAGGGGTGATGCAGAATGCTTTTGTGATATTTAAGTAGCTTACTTTTCAGACAATGCAACCATTTTCTTTAGAGCAATATCACAGGGTAGACGAGGATCATCCTTGTAGGAGTAAACTTCAGATTCTAATTTCTTCAAATCTTGATACCCAAATGCTGCTTCTCTTAATGTGTCGGCTTTCTTCTCTGGCCAATCAAAATGCTTAAGGACTGCCCTCTCATCAACCTTTGAAAGCACACAATCATATTTCTATCAGATGACAAATTTAAGCATAAAATTCAGAAATAGCTTAATTCTGTGATGAACAATAACAATCACAAATTTCAATTCTGTTATGGACATTTTGAATCTGTTTCAAGGTGCAGAGGTCATAAGAAAAAAGAAACTTACAAGGAAACACAGTTCATCATCTAGCCACTTCACAAATGCCACTACATCTTCTATGTTCTGATAAACTGCGTTCTTCACCTCTCTAATCAATGAATTTACAAATTCTCCCTGAGTCTCAATATCTGCCTTTATCTGCATATCAAGGGAAAGTTATAAGTCATGTTGATGTGAGGCAAACCATTCAATTAATTATCATAAAAGAATTTCTCATTTAAGAAGTCTGAATTATGTGCATAAAGTGGAAAGGTACTCACAGCAAGCAAGTGTGATGAACGGTTTTCAATTTCTCCAATCATGCTGCTACGAACATCAGCAACATCCGGTGCATCAGATAGTCCTCCATTTGAAGAATCCTTTCTAGAGTCTCTCTTCATAAGTGAATGATACAATTCCACCACTTGGGGGGCTCTTTTCACAGTTGCTGTGTTACTTTTTGATGCAAAATTCATAGGAGGTGGGGGAGGAGGTGGAGGTGGGGGAGGTAGAACTTGAGCAGAACTTTCTTGTTTTATTTTGCTTGAAATAGAACATGAAGGCCTTGGAGGAGGATTAGGAATGCGTAGGGCCCTTTTCTCAACATCTGAAGAAACCAAAAGCTTGTTAGTTTCTTGGGAAATTCCAAAATATTGTGGTCTTTGGACAATCTCCACACCAGATTGTTGAAAAGACAATGACACTGATTCCTTGTCCATTTCCTTTGAACATACAAAACAATCAGACTGTCTTCTCTTACTCAAAACAACCTCTTCCTCTGAGTAGTTTGATCCACTGATAGAGTGCCTTCTTCTGGGGCTTCCTCCTGCAACATCTGATTCAATACAATTTTTCTCAATGAGACTGCCTTGAAACTCTTCTTGTGATGCTATGGTCCACTTTTTTGGCTTCTTCATCATGTTGAACCTATTTGCACTGCCACAATTTAAGTACCTATTGGCTTGATCAGAGAAAGAACTTACACAATCTCCACTACTACTCACAACCGTGTGAGGACTAGATGGCTTCTCAGAATCCAATGTTGAGCATGTGTTCTTCAACTCGTTTCTTAAACATGAATTCACCCACCTCAAGTAGGCAAGCTCTTCAACCTCATTCAATCTGCTTATCTGCAAACCTTCCACTTGTTTGCATAGGTCTTCATTCGTGACCCTCAGCAATGATGCCTCGGCTTTAATTTTGGCAACAACGTCACTCTGATCACAAAAAAGAAAAGGGCAATCAGCAAAACTCAAGGAAGTTCACCAAGCAACATTATATGTACAACTTTAACTTCGTTGAAATTGGATGTTATGGCCTAGCATCTAGCCATTCACGTCTAACTATGATAATGTTTTGTTAACAGTGTCTAGCTTAAATAAGTTATCGTAATGTTTGTGATTTTTGAATGTATTTGAGCCAAAATGGTTGCAAAACATACGAATATCCTCTCCAAAGCTCTAATACTAGGTAGAGGATCCTATTGCATGAACATGCATAATAATTTATGCTTTGTTTGTTGGAATGTTGCATAATATTAATCTAGCTTTGTTTGTTAAGAAAACTACCAATGCTTCTACTGAAAAATCTCTCTACTCGTAAGTCGCCTAATAATAAATGGATCTTGTCTTTTATATATCAACCGTTAGATTTTCTTTTTTCTTTTATTTATGTTAGTTTTTTTTTTGGTGTAAGATTACATTTAACTTCGCTAGATTTTGATGTTGTACCTAGCATTGTAATCTTATGTTGTTGTGGTCACCATTCATGTCTACGACAATGCTTTGGTAACACTGACTCGCTGTATTAAGCTATTGTAAGTTTAGTTTAGGTTTTGCGATATATTTTTGAAACTAAAGTTACATGTTTGTTTAGGGTGCTAACATGTTAATTGACAAAGTTTGGGCTTTTTAATGTACTTGAGCCAAAACGGTTGCAAAACATAGATCTAGAAGGGGAGATTTATATGGTTGGTTTGTAAGTTATATCAGTCTTTCTATGGTCTCAAGCAATTTCTTCGTGTTTGGTTTGGAAAAACTCAATCACATTGTTCAAACTTTTGTAAGTTGGGGAAATCATTCAGTTTTGTACTGTCATAGTCATTATAGGAAATGATGTTACCAGAATCTCTCCGCTACGCTTATGTAATCACTTCTAAACCAAAGATCTTGGAAATCTCAATACATTTTAGGCATTGAAGTGGCTCAGTGAAAGGAATGTATTGTGGTTTCTCCAAGGAAATATGTTGTAGACATCTTGAAAGAAACTGGCATGGCTAACTACTTAACAGTAGATAGCATATGGATCCAAATAAAAAATTAATGGTTGATCTAGATGAACCTCTCTTATCCAGAAATAGAGAGATACAGAATTTGTTGGGAAACTTATTTATCTCACTATTACTAGCTCTCTGGTATCATCTAAAAAGTAAACTTTAAATTTAACTCAAATGTACACAAATGACGTGTATGGTGCATGCTATAAATTTGTTGTATATCTAGTCCGAGGCTTGAGATGTATATATCTCAACTTAAGATAAAACAAATTTGCAATATATAAATAAATGCAAACCTCACTTTACAAATTATTTTTATAGTAGAGAAAAATATGCAAAACAAATCAATGAGCAACTGAAATTTGATTAAAGAAATACTTCAAAATTTCCATCATTTGGTAGAGAATATGAGTGAATTAGCTAATGAAGCGTTGATTGTATAATTTAAATTCAAATTAATTATTTCAGACTAAAGGTCTTATTATTTCAATAAAAAATTTCAGAAAAATATCATATCACTCTAGAAACACTCATAAGGGGTAAGATAAATTAAAATTCCCTCGCAAATTGAATTTAACTTACGTACTTTAATTTTAATTGAAACTCTCTCATTTAACTTCAAAACTTGAGTTGTATTAATCATTTTTTGGAGAATGTTTATTCATTTTGCCTTCTTCTCATCACAAGTGAAAATTTATCCTAACATGACCACACTCACAAGTAATGAAGCACCACGTCTTCTAACAGTTCCTACCCAACAATTCACCAAATGAAACATAAAACATATAAAATGTTTTAGTATCTTATAAATTTCAAATAGGTGAAATTGAGAAATGAACCTCAGAAGATTTATCAGGACAATGTGATTGAGCCTCAATAGAAGAAAGCCTGCAAGTGAGGTTCCGTTTCTGCATCTGCAGCTCCTTATTCAGCCTCCTCAACTCCACAACTTCCAGCTCAAGATTCTGCACTTTCACTTCCTTGTGCTGTTCTACTTCCCCTTTCACTTCCTCACAAGTCAATGCAGCCAATTGCTCAGTGAGAGTGGCCTTCTCCTGTTCCAACAAACCAACCCTCTTCACAATCTCATCCACCTCACTCACCCTCTTCCTACACTCTGCAAGCTCAGCATTGAGCTTGCACTCCCTCTCCTTAGACTCTTGCAACAACCCCCTCATGTGGTCCAACTCAGTGAACAAATCAGTGGAAGACTGTCTCCTATGAGTTGGGAATGCATGAGGATGAACCTGAGCAGGGTTGATTGAACATGACAAGTCACCTATGAGAGACCTCTTCACTCTGGAATGAGAAGGTACAAAAGGGTTGCTGCCGTTGCTCTTCTGGTTTGCAACAACGACATTTTCCGAGGTTGCTGTTGAAGATGTTAGTGTTTGTTTTTTGGTGGCAAAGGGCTTTGCTTTTTTGTCAGCAGAGAAACCCTTCACAATGTGAGCACCCCACAACCTGGTTTTGGAGCCGTTGTTGTTGGGGTTGGTTCCCTTGGTGGTTTGAGGCTTTGGGGGTTGGTTTTGATCAGAAAATTTTGAAACTTTGGACCTGTTCTCTGAAGGGTTTTCTTTTTCTTCCCTCATGATTTCTACAAAAAAGTGCACAACCAACAACAACAACAAATTTCTTCTGAGCTAATAGAAAGAACGTATATCACCGAAGATGGTTTGGTTTATTAGAAGCAACTGAAAGACGATGCATTTGCATAGTGTAGGAAGGGATAACATGATAACATAACAATGGGGTAAGGATGTAATGATAATGTTTATAAAGAAAGGCGAAGCTTTCTTCTGTGATTTTGAAAGTTTGAATTTTGAAATGTGTAAGAGAGAGATAGAGAGTACAACATTGGAGTGTGTGAGAACTACGAGGACGGAGCCTGGGAACAGGGAAATCCAACGGTCGATTTTTGGCTTCTTTGGCCCCACATCGTTTGGCCTTTTGCCTGTGTACGCTTCACATATTGTACGTGCAATAAAAGTTGACTTTCTTTTAAAAGAAAGTTACCACTTAATTAACAATAGGAGTGTTTAATTATACGTTTTAATTGTAATTATTATTATAATCACGGCTGTGGAGATAAGTTTTTAATTTAATTGAAGTGCATTTATTGTAGTCAATAAAATTATTAGCTATAATCTATAATATAACACCTATAACACCCAACATTTAAATTTTTACTTTTTATCATCTGCATACCATAAGTGCTAACTTTATTGCATTTATTTTATTCAATTTTAGTTTTTCTTAAATTGAAGAAATAGAGAAGTCAAATTAAAATATATTTTAAAAAATTCATTTTTATAGCATTTTAATTACAATATTTAATAATAAGATTTAAAAAGTTTCAAGTCATTGTATTTTTATAGTTTTGCAGTTTAATTTTATTTTTACTGATTCTTATCATCTGGTCATCTTACATATTTCTCTCTTTAGATTAATAAATGTGAAAGATTTTATGATTAATATAAAATAATTTTAAGATTAATATAAGACTAGTGACTTTATGTTTTGTATAATTTTTGTAGTTAGAATAGATATTGATTTCTTGAAAAATAAGAATTTACATATCATATCTTGCTTATTTATAAATTTTGGATATAATTGATAGATAATGATTATTGTTTTAGTTCAAATTATTGAAAGGCTTTTTATTTATATCAGTCTATATTAGTATTTATCGTTATTAACTAGTTTTTATACGTATTTGGTTAATTTTTCATAAATTTACGTATCTATATCATATTTCAAATTTATTATTAAAAGGTTAAGTGATATATGATGTTGACGACTTTTATCGTGAAAAAGTCATAAAATACAAATAATATTAAAATCGTGCTTAATTTTGGTAAATTTAGTAAAATTAAACCTAATTAATTTAAAATGTAACCTAAATATGTAAATTTTAAAATAATAATAATAATCCATATCCATATAAGAACCTTCTTAACTTGTCTTTTTGTGATAATCAATCAATTTTTGTTTTTTTGAAAACTCGATTTTTCATTAGAAAAACAAAACATTTTATAATTAATTGTCAATTTATTTAAATTAAAATTATTAATAAAAATGTCAAACCAACTTGGATTTTAACTCTTAAATGATTAAGTGACCTTTTATTAAGACTATTGGTACATTACATTTTTTTCTCAATGATCAAATTAGACATCCATGATTTATACACGTCTGGTTGGGATAGAGAGTTGAATAAAATATTATTGAAAATATCTATAATTTTTTAATCAAAGATTAACATGTTATTTTTAACAAAAGTTTTAATTTAGTATCGCATTATATAATTTAAGAAGAATAATATGTATTTTTTATTAATTTTTTTATAGCTTTGAGAAGTTAGATTCTCATATCCCATGACAATGTTTTTGTAAGCGACTAAAAATTATTCTAGATAAACATGGTTTATTAAGAATGTTATCTTTGAAAAAATAAATCAAATTTGAAAAAACGTACTCTTTTAATTTTAAATTACTGAGAAACTATTTTTTTTTTCACCATAGAAAGTATTCATAAAAATAACTTTTAAATAACAGAAAGAGCTAGACAAAGAGTAATGAAAAGTATTACTAACATTTAACAAATGTAAAAGATAATAAGTAAAACTAAATTTTATTATACTCATTGTATAATGTGTAACAGCTAACAAATTTAATTTTACTTATTATAACCTGTTACATTTGAAATATTAATGAAAGCACACTTAAAATTTCTTTAAAATATAAATAGTTAAATAAAATTGATACCATATAAGAAAAAGTACTGAAGATAAATTGTTAAAGTAATTTTATAATCTATTATGCATATATGAGTTGTATAGTAAATTAAAGAGTTTAATTATATACTTTTTTTCAAATTAAGGAACAAATTGATACATAAAAATAAAAATACAAAGAGCGATTTAATATTTTTCTAAAAAAAGAATGAAGGAAATAATACCAAGATGTCTTGATGTGACGTCAAACTCATAATCTCCTTAAACAACACAAGATGAGAAAAACTTGATTATATGAGGAAACTCTTCACTAAATATATTCAACAATGAAAACTATCCAACTATAAAATTGTCGGTTAAGAGGAGGAAAACATAATACAAGATTTTTTTTTTTTTATTGATTTCAGATTTTGGGGCTATGCATTTGATTTTTATTCATTTCCTTTTGCATTAATTCACAATTTAGGTTATAATTGAAACAAGTGATTCTACTTAGAAAAAGTCAAGAAACTGGTAAAGATGCCTTCAATACCTCTACATAATATATAAGGAAATAAAAAAACATTTTAGAGTTTTGCCAATAATCTAATGAATAAAAGAAGAAACAAGAGAAAAAGTACATCATTCTTATGTTTTAACACTTTTATCTCTCTGAAGAATAATTTGTTATTTGGTTTTATCTTTTTTTTTTTATTTTACGCTTTTCGTTGTAATTTCTTTTTTTTTTCTATTTTTTTCTTTTTTCTCTTTGCTCGTGTATATATTTGGCTTTTGATCACCGTAATAAAAACAAGGTAATATGCATTGAGATTTTTTTCTTTTCTTTCGTCTGCATTTTATTTGTTATGGTATCAAGAGTAAGGTTTTCTCTTCTCTTCTGTCACATTTTTATGTTTTCTTTGCAATTATGAGCGGTGATAATGATCCATCTCTTAATGTTCATAGTTTTCTATATTTACATCTCAATGAAAATCCAGCTATGGCCATTGTATCTCCTTATCTTGCTTCTACGAATTATCATTCTTAGAGCAAATCTATGATTACTACTCTTAGTGCCAAAAATAAGGTATAGTTCATTAATGGCAGTGCTCCACAACCATCACAATCTGATCGAACACATGGTGCTTGGATACGTTGTAATAATGTGGTCGTTTCCTGGCTCGTTCATTTTGTTTCATCGTCTATTCTCCAAAGCATACTTTGGATGGACTGTGCTGAGGAAATCTGGCATGACCTAAAATCTCGTTATTTCCAGGGCGATCTCCTTCGTATCTCTGCTATGCAACTAGAGGCATATTCCATTAAACAAGGTGATTTGTCAGTCGCAGATTTTTTCACTCAACTTCGAATTATTTAGGATGAATTGGAGAATTTTTTACTAGATCCTGTTTTCACCTGTAATGTTATATGCACTTGTAAAGTTTCTTCTATTATTGCTCAACATAAACTTGAAAATCAAGCTATGCAGTTTCGTTGTGGGCTTAACGAACAATATACTAACGTTCGTTCTCATATTCTGTTGTTGGATCCGCTGCCTCCTATCACCAAAATTTTTTCTTATGTTGCACAACAAGAACGACAACTGTTACTAACCCTTTCACTGTTGAGACCAGGCATGGTTCCATTAATGTTGTTGGTGCTAATTCTAATTGCAATTTTTATGGTCGTTCTAGACATACTGAAAATACTTGTTATCATAAACATGGTTTTCCCTCCAATTTTGATAACAAGAATAACAAGAGTGTGTCTCGGCGTGAAAAACTTGCACTCATTGTGGCAAGATTGGTCATATTATAGATGTGTGCTATAAGAAATATGGGTTTCCCCCTAGACATCATTTTTTTAGTGACAAACCTTCATCTGCTAATAGCATTGTGACTGGTGAAGGCAAAGTCACTAAGAAAGATCTATCTACTACTACTGCTACTAAGCACCAAGAAATTCGTTTCACACCTCAACAGTATCAGGCTCTATTAGATTTAATTCAACAGCCACCAAATGCTACTTCAGCATTAAATACTACTACTGCTCATGTTAATCAGCTTGGTTCCATTTCTTCTTCTTCCACTCACACATGTCATGTCTCAAGTACTATCCATTCAGTTATTTGCACCACCAATAATTTTAACACTACTCCTTGGATCCTTTCATAACTGATTCTACATCACTGGATCATTTTCCTTCTTCCACTGATTAACATCAACCTTCTTCATCTACCAATCCATCTCATTCTCTTACCCGGGTCTTATGTCGCTTAACTCATCCCCACAAGCCTCATATTTATTTAAAAGATTTTCATCACTCTCTTGCATCTACTGCAACCAATCTTCATTTAGGTACTTGTTATCCTGTTGAAAACTTTCTCTATTATTCTCATCTTTCTCCTTCATTTCATCATTTTATGTCTTCCATTTCTGTTGAATCGGAACCAAAATCATATGTTGAAGCTACTAAAAGTGATTGTTGGCTTAAAGCCATGAAAGCTTAATTAGATGCTCTTCAAATGAATCACACTTGGACGCTCACCACTCTCCCATCTAACAAACATGTTATTGGTTGTCGTTGGATCTATAAGATAAAATATCATGCAGACGGAAGCATTGAGCGTTATAAAGCATGCCTAGTTAACAAAGGATATACTCAAACAAAAGGATTGAATTATCTAGTCACATTCTCACCACTTGTCAAACTCACTACTATTCGACTTCTTTTAGCTATTGCTGCGATTTTTAATTGGCACTTAAAGCAGTTGGATGTGAATAATGCTTTCCTCCATGGTGAGTTACATGAAGAAGTCTACATGAGCTTGCCTCTTGGTCTTCATTCTACTTCTCCAAATCAAGTTTGTAAACTACAACGTTCAATATATGGCTTGAAACAAGCTAGCCGTCAGTGGTTTGCTAGACTTTCTTCATTTCTCATGCAATATGGTTATCAGCAATCTCAATCTGATCATTCGTTATTCCTCAAATTTTCTGGTTCTTCCACAAGAACTTTTCTCGTGTACATTGATGATGTTGTTCTTGCAGGAAATAATATTTTTGAAATAAGTCATATCACTCAGCTTCTTGATATCACATTCAAAATCAAGGATCTTGGTAATCTCAAGTATTTTTTGGGACAAGAAGTTGCTAGGAATAAGTCTAGTATTCACATCTCTCAACGGAAGTATACCCTCGACATCCTTTCAGATTGTGGTATGTTGGCTTCTCGACCTATTTCTACCCCCATGGACTACACCACTTATCTCTATGTCACAACAGGGACTCCTCTATCTGATCCTTTTGCTTATCGTCGATTGATTGAGTGTCTTGTTTATCTCACTACCACTCGCCCTGACATTACCTGTGTTGTTCATCATCTTAGCCAATTCATGTATGCTCCAACAACAACTCATTCTCAAGCTATTTTTCGTATTCTACGATACTTAAAATCTACTCCTGGATTGGGTCTCTTCTTCTCTTCTACAAGTTCTCTTCAATTAAAAACATTCAGTGATTCAGACTGGGCTGGTTGTCTTGATACTCGACGCTCCATTACAGGATTCTCAGTTTATCTTAGAGATTCCTTAATCTCTTGGCGTTCCAAGAAGCAGCCCACTATTTCTCACAGTTCTTATGAGGCAAAGTATCGTGTCTTAGCTACCACTACATGTGAGCTTCAATGACTCACTTATCTTCTTGATAATTTACATGTCCCTGTTCAACTCTTTGCTCTTCTTTACTACAACAACCAATATGCTCTTCAAATAGCAGCAAACCAAGTTTTTTATGAATGTACCAAACACATTGATATCGACTACCATATTGTTCGTGAAAAAAATCATTCAGGTCTACTTAAATGACTGCTCACTTCCCCGTATCAACTTGCTGATATTTACACAAAAGCCTTATCTCCTTCAACCTTTACCACTTTATGTTCCAAGTTGGGAATGCTGAACATATATTCCCGACTTGAGAAGGGGTCTCAAAAATAATTTGTTATTTGGTTTTACCTTTTTCTGGTTTTACGCTTTCTATTATAACTGCTTTATTTGCCTATTTTCTTCTCTCTCTTCTTTGCTCGTGTATATATTTGGCTTATAGCCACAGTAATAAAAAACAAGACAGTATGCATTGAGATTTTTCTCTTTTCCTTCGTCCGCATTTTATTTTTTAATCTCTAAACCAAGAACTCCAGATTCAGACATTTTTCTACCAAGTGCAATTAAGATTAGTGTACAATTAGTCACATTTGCAACAATGGCAAGAATAACATGCAAACACCATACTTACTCAATAGCTATGATGCCTGGATACATTACCTCTATCAGATATGATGCATAGATGATACGATGATAAATATATAATTTTAATGGAATAATACAAACTAAAATCACATGTATTATTATAAATTATTATCATAAAAATATAAGTATATAAATTAGATGTTTCATTGATAAATACATGCCATGGATTCGTGACACAAAATGATGTATTGATGTATTGGTTGTATTGATGCATCGTAGCTCAGTAAGCTTCAGAATGGCTTTCTGATGTACCTAGCAAAAATTCTGCAGCACTCAGTGAATTGCTTCATATCTGGATTTCAAATGACACAATAACTATTTCTTCTCCAATAAATAAAAAATAGTAACCTTGAGGATATGTAAACTACAAGAGCCGATGATCCCCGGTGAGTGGTGACTGATCTACACAGTCTACAATGAATTTAGTATCACCAACAGCTGATAATTGCAATCAATGTTTTGAATGCAGCAACATTTGTTTAAGACTAAATAAAAGTATTGTAGTTCAAAAACTGATACTACAAACAATACAAGTGCAAATCCCCTCAACAATTTGAAAAAGGATTAACAAACTATAAAGTTTGTAAAACACCTAAGTTTTATTATCACCACGGTGTTTCCTTTTCATTTTCTTCTTACTCAAACCCCCACTTGGATGTTCTGGTTTGTCATCCAACTTTCCCTCTTCAGCATATAATGTATTCTTCCTTCCGTTCTCATATTTCATTTTTTTCTTGATTTGTGAGTCCTGGGAGCCACCGAGCACTCCATTTTCACTACCTATACCGTTGGATAGTTTTTCTTCTACATCTTTCTGTTGCTCCATTCCTTTTTCATTCTCAACCTCATCCTCATAACTTGGCTTGTCCTTCTTCTTTGCACTTTTCTGCTTTCTTCCCTCTTCCATCTCTTGTTTAAAATCACCTTCATTGCCCTGTTCTCTGCCTGACTCAATTGCAACTTGCGCCCCATTAGACAGCTTGCTATCATCTATCCCATCTCCAAATTTAACAGCGCTATCTCCGTTTTGCAGGGACCCAACTTCCAGTTTCTTCTTTTTCTTCTTCTTAAGCATCTCACTCCTACCCACATTTTCTGTCTCATACCCAACAGAACCATTAAGTTCTAGATTACTTTTAACAATTGCCTGATTTGATTTGTCATCATATAGATCAGTATTCTCATTGCCAGTCTGCTGTCTTCTCAATTCAATAGATTTTACATGTTCAAGGCTGAGCTCCTGGTTTATATTAACACTCCGAACGGAATTTTCCACTACCCTCCCGATGTCAGTACCAGTCTCAGTTCTTTGCTTTTTGTGCTTCTTACGAGAGTGTGAGGGATCAAGCTCCTTGTGGATCTGGTTGAGCTCGCTGAAAGAAGCACAGGCTCGATGGAGATATGCACTGATGATATGTGAAGCACCATTATCAGCAGAGACAAACTTTGACAGAATTTTCGCCGCTTTGGATAGTGATACGTCTTTCACCGAGGCACAATGCCCAGAAATTGTCTTCATCTTCCTCCCCTTTAGCCTTTACGCATATATCTAAATTTCAAAAGGAATACAACGGGGATTAGAGCGGCACATTTCCAAAAAACACTCAAAATCTCAACTTCAAAATTCACTCACGGCATTTGGCAAAACCTAAAACAAAAAATCAACTCATTCACATCACAATTCAAAGGAAGCACAAAATGACAGATTGTAATCCCTACCACACATTTACTAAAAAAACGACGTAAAACTGTAGACTCTGAAATCGCAAGCTAACTGTAATTGCCAGAGATTAACGTTAACAACCAAATAGAATTAAAAGATGCGCGGATTTGGGGAAGCTACAGACCCTATGCTTAGAAAGAAACAAAACTCACTCTAATCGTATTAAATATCAATCTAAAGCGAAAAAATTTACAACGGTAATCACATTTCCCAATTGAAAGGACGCAAACTGAATCACTTCAATAATCATAAGTATACTATGAAAGTAGATTGAGAAAGAAGAAATAGAAGAAAGAAAACCCTAATACCTTTAAGCCTTGTCTGGGTTTTGGAATTTGGATGAAGGTGACAACGATAATAATGGAGTTTGCCGCCACTGCTAGTCTCAGTGAAACTAGGTTTTTGTTACCAATGGAATTGGGTTTGATTGGGCTTGACCCAAACACAATGGGTCCACTTCAGAATTCGCATTGGTTTGTATTTCCTGCACCCCATCATTTTTAAGTACACTCCATATAAATTTCAAAAAGGCTAAAATATGCTTTATTAGGGCACGACACTCCAGCTGCCTCCCACTGAGACAACCCCGAAGAAGAGAGAACAGAATACAATGTAAAAAAAAAAAAAAAAATCGAACATGTTTTTGGGGTCAAATGGAGTAGGATTTATAACTTTGAATCTTAGTGTCTCGTGCAAGAAAAAGAAATATCTGGATTTAGCAGATATGATTTTTTGCAGGCCTTTCCAAATTTCCCCTTATTATTCATCAAATCGGATGCAAGAAAAAGAAATATCTGGATTTAGCATAATCTAAAATATCTTGTGGAGTTCTGGGAGATAATCCTGGAGGGTAAAGCTTTTGGGTTTTGGCACAATTGGGCAAAGGTCTTACCATGAAAATTAAAGGGAAACTGTGTGTCTTGGTAATCACTTGTACAACTTTTGTTGGTCGAGATAGAAAATCTGGAATGAGATTTTTGTTGCCCTTGATATGTTTTACGGTGAAATCATATCGAGAGAACCAATCCTTGAGTCTCAATATTTGAGGATCTGGAGGCATTTTGTTTTTGAATTCAAGGATTTTTGGGAAGGAGGAGTTATCCATATGTACTTCGAAATGAAAACCTCTGAGATGGAAATCAAACTTTTTTATTCCATTTTTTTACTGCAAGAGCTTCCTTGTATGTGGTGTGGTAGTGAACCTCAGCCTCTTTAAATTGTCCACTTGCATGTCTACAGTAGAATTTCTTGTCATGGATTTTTTCTATCAGAACTGCTCCTCAGTATCTATCACTTGCATCTGTTTGGAGAATTCTGGATATGAAATTAAAATGTTATTTTTAAATTAGTCATCCTATATAAAGTTAAATCGTTATTTTTAAATTAGATCGAATATGTATTTGATCCTCTAAAATTAAAATTTTGATAATTAACTTTTAATTCTTGAAAAAAAAATCATATATTTTTTTTGTCTCTGCAAAGTTAAAATATACTAAGTTTGTTTCCTACATCTTTTATTTTAAATATCTGCACTTCCAACTTTATTTGTGACACGTAGGTGTTGAATAAAAATTAATTTTGATGCATTATTTCTGTATAAATAAAAATATATTAAATATTCTGGAGGGAGCAAAAGCACATTACCAATTTCAGAGAAATCAATTATTTTTTTCATATTCTGTAATTAAATCTATATTTACATTTATATTTTTCATATTTTTCATGTTTTCTATTTTGATTTGTTTTCCCCATTTACCCTTTAAATATTTTTTTTATTATAAAATTATGGGTTAAATATGTTTTTAGTTCCTGTATTTTGGGGTGATTTTGGTTTTAGTCCATTTTCAAACTAAGGTACAATTTAGTCCTTTCAACTTTAGAAAACTCTTATTTTAGTCCTTTTTATCAAATTTTCTTAACTTTATTTGTTGTTTTAAGCACGTTTCATTATAGCATTTGGATTGTTTACACTGTTTGACACATTTTTACTTTAATGTTAACTGAGAAGCGTGCTTAAAACAACAAATAAAGTTAAGAAAATTTGATAAAAAGGACTAAAATAAGAGTTTTCTAAAGTTGAAAGGACTAAATTGTACCTTAGTTTGAAAATGGACTAAAACCAAAATCACCCCAAAAGTATAGGAACTAAAAACATATTTAACCCTAAAATTATCTAAAATATATAAAAAGTGTTTACAATAAAATTATAGAAGTTATTTATATATAATTTCAGAATGATAATGATAATTTTATTATTTTTTAATATCATAATTGAACTACAAGATTATCTTTAAATAAATGTTTTAGGTGTCTCTTTGAAATGAGAAAAATATATTTAATTTTGTTTTTACATCTTCAATTTAATTTAAATTATCATTTTACTAAAAGAGATATTTAACTTGTAGAGTTCACTAATTTTTTTAATCTTTATTTCACTCTAAAGTACCCTACTTAACAAAAATATCATATTAAAAAAGTATTTGTGATATATCGTGGATATATTATATAAAGGCTTAAAAAATAATATTCTAAAAATAATAGTAGTTTAAAAATAGTTAGATTGATTATTTTAATATTAAATAATTTTATTATGAATGAGTTTTATTATTTGAAAATATATCATCTTTTTAGAAATCATCTTTCTAGAATTATTTAACTTCTTTGTATAACTTCTCATCTCCCATTCGTTTGATTGAACAACCGAAACAGTAAGATTAGTCTTGACAGTGAGCTCTTCAATTTGGATTGATAAGTTTCTCAGATAATGTAAGTTGGTTTTCTACTTCTCTTTTTGGTTTGTTTTGTCTTCCTTTGCATGCCAACTATTTGGGATGACATGTGATGTTTGAGTCTTCTATAAAACTCTGTTGATAAGTGGTCCTAATGGTGTTTCTTGATTGTGTTTCTCTTGTTCATAGGAGTATATGTGACTTCTCGTGCGTTTAGATCTATTTTAGGCTTTCTAGAACAATTTGGTTATCTATCATGTAAGGAAAGCTAATTATATTGATTTTAACAAATAGGCAACTTATAATTGTTGTTTGTTTGCTTATATGATAATTGGTTTGTGTAATTGAGTTGTTTAATGAAATATGACATGTTAAATTGAGTTAGGGGTTTTGAATTGTCTTTAGTAATTCCATGTTCAAATGTTGATATATTGTGTGTTTGAGATTACATTTGAGGTAAGTTGAGGCATTGAATTGTGTATAATTTGATGGTTGGTTGATTTGACATCTAAGGTTAGTGTTAGATTGATTTTGGTATCCTGGAATGACATAAATCTGCAGAATTTTGTTCTGCAAAATTATGCAGAGTCTCTGGGCGAGCATATACTCGTTGACCGAAATCAAAGTTAGAGAGCTACTAACTTGGCATTGGGCGAGGCCAAAATCATAGAGCTCACTAACTTGGTAGTCTTCAAACGAGAATATAATCGTTGATTGACTTTTAAGAGAATTTAAATCTATAAGTTTCGGTGGTATTCTCACTAAGCGAGTTATTTGGCCTTTGAGCGAGTGTGCAATCAACACTACACTGAGCGAGCAAATCTAGTGTTAGAACGAGTGTGCAATCAGGTACTACTCGTTGAACAAGCATATCTGGTGGCTGAGCGAGTGCACAATTAGGCAATTCTTACTGAGCGAGTATGCTGTCAAGCACTACTAACTGTGTGAGTAGATCTTGCGGTTGAGAAAAAATATAAGGATTTTAACTAAATTTTCATGTCTCTTATGATGTGTTTAATGTGTGTGTTTATGTGAATGTTAATGTGAGGAATTGGTTGTGGTTTTGTATAAGTGTACGCTTTAACATACGAGAGTTCTGAAAGTGGGTATCTAGTCATTAGATAACACCTTTCTTTAGGATTCTATAGAGTGTAAATACTACTAAAAGTGCACACATACATTGAACATATATGTCAAAGGCATATTTGAGTGTAGTGTCAACTGTTTGTGTGTTGATATGAGTTATTATTTTTATAAATGTTTAGCTTATATTTGATATGGTTTAATTGTTTTAGAAAACCTCTTTATACATTACCTTACCCTCTCATTTTCTTTTGGTAATTCCTTGTGTATTTGTGTTTTTCTTTTTCGATTATCACCTAATCGGTCTGAGTAGATAAAATGTAAGTGTTAAAACATATGTGGAAGGAAACGATAATCCAACATAGTTTTTATTTGTGGGCGTCTAGTAGCTTTTTTTTATAGTAATTTTAGATATATTTTTTAATATCAAATATTTAACTTGATAATTATATTAATAATTTATATTTATTTGTTGAGATAATCGTTTTATTTATCAATTTTATGACTTCTTATTTTATTAACTAAATTGTTAAAATTGGAGATGTTACATGTTTTAGCCTATTCTAATTCTAATCATTTAACTAAGATAGATAATTAAAATATATAACTGTATATTATACAAATCAAATAAGAAAGAACGGAGGGAAATTAAATAAACAACACTTCACTTGATATATGAATAGAAGAAGAAGAATGTTCAAATGTTGTGAAAAAAATGTTGTCTAAATATCATTATCTTTTTATTATACGGAAAAAATTTTCATTTTCTTTATCAGACCAAGTCAAACGAGAAATAACTATTTTTTCTATGTTTTTTTCCCCCTTCTTATTTATTTATGAAGATATTCATAGTGAAAAGCAATACAAAGTGGGAATTTAAATTGGTACGAAGTCAATATACCATGACATAACGAATTATAAATTAACCAAAGGAAGGTTGAGACTACCAATTCCTATTTATCACATGCAACATGTTGAACGTTAAAGTCTAAACTAGTAAATAATTTAAAAGAAGTTCTAAAAAGATAAAATAAGAAAATATAATAAATATATTTTGATATTTTAAAATAATTTTTTTTAAAAGGATAGTTGTACTCTATTTATCCTAACTGCATCCTTTGAGATACTTAAGATAATAACATGATACTGTTTAGTCTCTCATTAAACTAGGGTATTGCTTAAGGGTATCTCCTCATGCTTGTCGAGGACACGTTATTATGAGGTAACTTAGCAAAAAAACTACTTCAAATTTTCACAGGTAAGTTGATCATTGAACCTTTCACCTAATGAACCCATAAGTATGACTCATTAGATTGGGACCATGGTCAACAAGATATACATATAAACAGTATTTTAATTGTAGCTTGACTTTACTTTTACATTTAATTCATATTGTTGGAAGTCCCACATCGACTAAAGATAAGGCCATTTAAGTATATATAAGTGGGTGCAAACCCCACCCTACAAGCCGGTTTTGTAGGGTTGAATTAGGCTTAAAGTCCACTTCTAACACATATGTGACCAGAATATCTAATCAAGTACTAACATGAGCCTTGAAGAATCTTCTGTAGGCATCTCACTCAGTGAGTTTGGTTCCGCAAAAATAATGACTATTTTATTGTAGAAGATACAAACAATTAAATAAGAAACACCATAGCATGTTAGAGCATGTTTGCATTTCAGTGCTTTTGAGAACTATATTTACTCTCAAAATAGCAAATTCTTTGTTTTTCACTGTCTTGAGATTTGCATATAAAATATTGAAAAACTCAACAGTATACTCTCAAATTTTATCCAAATATAGTCTTTACTATGACACAGTAAGTCATAGTTGGTGCCGAGGGGCAAATGAAATAACACAACAGTATAAAATCTATATGAACAGATTACGGCAAATGCATTTTTTATTAAAAGGAACTACTACTGATTTTTTTTTTTCCTTTTTTACACTTCTGTTATATGAATGAAATTTATTTTTCACATTACTGTGATACATAGGCCTAAAATACATTTCTAAAACCTAATAGCAGCAGAAATTATGTGAATGATTTTTCTTTTCAACTTAAGAGGAGATGATTATCATCATTATCACATATGATGAAGCAATATTCAAGAGGTGAAAGCACTGTATGAATAGGAAGAGTTTTATGTACAACATGAAATGGAAATAGTTGTCAATGGAGCAGACTAGGCTGTGGCTGCAGCTTCTTCTTCAACAGCCTGTGATGCTGGGAGAAGGGTGCAAATGAGGTTGCGGTCACCATACACATTATCAACACGTCCTGATACACGTTACATTTGTTAGTCTAAGCATTTACATTTGTTACATTCAGCATTGCACAAAATATTAAACAAGGGATGATAATGGTGGTAAGGTTTATCATGAGAAGGATGTCATAAGAACATACTAAGAAATAACTTTAAATCTAACTTAACCCTACAAAATCAATCCATCTCACATCGAGACATATACATCTCAAGCATGCGACTAGATATTTATGGGTGCTCCAACATGATATGTTCAACAAACAACAAATCTTATCTTGATAAATATTTTTAAATGATTTTGATACCATTTTAAGAATTAGGCTCTAAATCTAACTTAGTCCTATAAAACCAACTTTAAAGTGAAGTTTGAACTTACTTATATACTATAAATTCGTCTTATCACTAGTTGAAGTGAGATTTCAATCAGAAAGCATAGTTATATAAGCAAACAACTGCATGATTACCTGTGGTAGGCCAGAACTTTGAAGCACGGAGCCACGGAGCTGGGAAGGCTGCATATTCCCTTGAGTATGGTTTTGTCCATGCATCAGCCATGAGCAATGATGGTGGATGAGGAGCTCCCTGCAGAACATTTTAGATAATCAGTCAAAAGTGCATGAAGTAAGTTGAAATTGTGAATGAAACGCACAGCCAATGGCAAAGAAATTGTATGATCTTGGACCACCATCTGTCTATAAGCTCTTGACTGGATCATGTAACAATCTCTCATTTTAAAGGGTATGTTACTAGCACTTTCCAACACACCCTCTGTCTTACTAGATTATGTAATAATTAGTATGCTACTAACACTTCTAACATGCCCTCTATCATTGATTAAACATATTATTGGAAACTAGTAATTCATGAGGGAGTAAATAAGTGACTCTCAAATTTTTGTGATTTCCAACAAGTTTTAAACAGCAATAGAGTGTTGAAAAAGTTAGTTACTATTTAAAAGGTAGCCTTGAAATGTCTTGTGTACTGTAAATAATCAAAACTGAAACAAGCATTCATCTTTTTGTGTAACATCATATCAATGAAGATCAAATTTTTTACCTTAAGCACATTGTTGTTTATGTCAGCCTTTCCTTTCTCTATTTCAGCAATTTCTTCTCTAATTGAAATAAGAGTATCACAGAACCTGTCCAACTCGGCCTGCAATGATGATTAGTTGGATTAGAGAAGAAATTACTCAAAAAAAGGGTTCAAAGGTCTAATTTTCCAAGGTTAGTATCAACCTTGCTTTCACTCTCTGTAGGCTCAATCATGAGTGTGCCAGGCACAGGCCATGACATTGTTGGTGCATGAAAACCATAGTCCATGAGGCGTTTTGCAACATCTTCAGGCTCAATTCCAGCAGTATTCTACAAGGGAAAAAGCTTACAAGTAATCAGAGAAAGAACAATTCTAAATGATTGAAAAACATCTGCAATCATGGAATGGACTTACCTTGAAGCCTCTCAAGTCAATAATGAACTCATGAGCAACTGTTCCATTGACTCCCCGGAAAAGAACTGGGTAATAGTTCTGTAGGAATAAACGTATAAGTAAAACCATGGATCATATATAGATTCATAATAATATGAAACTAACTAGAAAAGGAAAGAATACATATCATCTATGAAAAGGGTCAAACCTCCAATCGTTTGGCCATGTAGTTTGCATTCAAAATGGCTATCTTTGATGCATCAGTGAGTCCTTTAGAACCCATCATAGCGATGTAAGTGTAAGAGATTGGCAATATGAGTGCTGATCCCCATGGTGCAGCAGAGATGGTACCAAGTGGTTGAGGATTTTCAGGGGCAGGAATTCCACCAGTTGATATCTTCATTTTGAAAACAGAAAATAAACAGCAAGAACAAAGTCACACAACTGATTTATCTTCACAGGAGTTTAACTTCTACCTATGAAATGAAAAGGAACAATGCTATCCAATCTAGACAATTAAACTAAAGACTAGTTGCTTTTTTCTGTGAAAGCAATGCACTTTCTGATGAATGTAATAAAAAACATAAATTCATAACTATACACAACACCATCCACAACAATGAGAGAAGTGCTTACCACAGGGTGGGAAGGTAAAAATGGTGCCAAGTGTTTCTTTACACCAATAGGACCCATGCCAGGGCCACCTCCTCCATGAGGGATGCAGAATGTCTTGTGGAGATTGAGATGACAAACATCTGCTCCTATCCAACCTGGGCTTGTGAGCCCCACCTGTAAACATGACCAAATATAATTTGATAATTGAACACATATCTTTGGAAAATTAAGCTCAAATTGATAAATTCTGGGTCACTATGATATGAAGAATCTGACAACAGAACAATTTGTTGTGAAGAGTAAGGAAAGACCTTACTAAGGATTTTGGATCTATTCACATTTTGAAGAAGACTAACAAATGGAGAGAAATTGGTTTCTTGAACTCTTAGTAAATTTCATCCTGAACAGACAATTGGTCCAACACTAATTACATGAATGTAAAGATATATATATAAAAACAAACCTGTGCATTCATGTTGGCACCATCCATGTATACTTGGCCACCATTATCATGAATGATCTGGCAGATCTCATCAATACCTTCCTCATAAACACCGTGGGTTGAAGGATATGTTACCTGCAATTAAATCAAAATCAGACTAATGTAAACAATGCCCAGGTTTGACAATACCTCAATTAGCTGGTATAAAGTCAGTATTGAGTAACATTCTAAAGGACGCAAGTTGTACCATAAGTGCAGATAAGTTGTCCTTGTGTTTTTCAGCAGCCTTCCTCAACTCTTCTATATTAATGTTTCCCTTGGCATCAGTTCCAACTGAGACGATTTTCATTCCACACATTGCAGCGCTAGCAGGATTTGTACCATGTGCTGAGACAGGTATAATGCAAACATCGCGGTGATGGTCACCTCTTGCCTACAGTTTCCAATGGCCAAAAGATGTAAGAACCATCACAGGTATTTAAGAACATTTATTGGATATGATAATGTAGGAAAATCGTTGCATCTCTTGTAGATACTTGGCAATAGAAAATGACATATCTAAGACTATGTACAATTTGGCTGAAATGAAAAATACAATGTTACATTCAATAGTAATCACAGAAATACTTATATATCCTAAGACTAAATCAGAAGAACCATAAATTTCCTGATAAGTTATCATAATAATCCAAGTATGGTCCATACCAGATGATATGCACGGATAACCATAAGTCCAGCATATTCTCCAGCAGCACCGGCATTTGGTTGCAAGGAGAAGGAGTCAAACCCGGTGATGGTACACAACAAGTCACCCAAATTGTTGAACATTTCCTGATATCAAAATTGCTTGTTCAGACAGAAAAGAAATATTTATCTAATACATTCAGGGATGAAAAATTAAGTATATGAATTTCTTTGAGTGATTAGTGTTGTAAGATTATTTGAACATCGAATTACCTGATAACCTTCAGCCTGGTTAACTGGTGCAAAAGGGTGAATATCACTAAAGCTGGGCCATGTCACAGGCATCATTTCTGTCGTTGCATTCAGCTTCATTGTACAGGATCCCAATGGAATCATACTGTGGCATAGTGAGAGATCTTTTGCTTGTAGCCTATACAAGTACCTAAGCAACTCATGCTCAGTTTGGTACCTGTTAAGAGAAAATACAATTGATGTAAGCTTCCATAATATAACTGCATGAATTCAAAGTTCATGAAAAGGGACATACGTGTTAAAGATAGGGTGTGTCAGATAAGGGCTATTCCTAGTTAATCCAGAAGGAATTGCACTTTTCACTTCTGGTGCAATAGATGCAGCTGTGAAGGGGACCTGTATATAAATTAACATCAAAATCATGAGTAATGACAAAACTGTTAATTTTGAAATGAAATATAATGTGTAATCATACTTACTGGCTTTCCACCAGCAAAGACTTTGAACAGCTTATCAACATCCTCTAATGTGGTTGTTTCATCAAAAGCAACAGTGATCTGAAAAGCCACAAAGCTCCATTATCCAAAGGCATGCAAACACTATTAACCAATTTTAGTGCAACAAAAAGCAATACTTACAGTGTTTCCATCTACAACTCGCAAATTTATTTCACTTTTGATAGCTGCATCAGCAATTGCATGTGCATTGGAAGTCTTAACCTTCACAGTGTCAAAGAAGGGAAGGTCTTGAACTTCCACAGTTCCAAGTTTCTTTAATCCAAGAGCAAATGCCCCAGCAAGACCATGAACACGGTTTGCAATGTTCTTAAGGCCTTCAGGTCCATGATACACAGCATACATAGCAGCCATGTTTGCAAGAAGTGCCTAAACAAATCACCCCAGTATTTAATAAAATCCTCAGCCAACTCAAACGAAATCACAACATAGCTCCAGGAATACACTAACACAAGGCTTCATGATAATCCTTAAAAGAAAGTTCCCTCCCAAAAAATAGGATTCGAAACATGAATATATATTTAAAAATATAGTTTGATTCTGATACGTAAGTCAGCATACGAATTTATACACAATAAACTAATAAGAAATCACTCTCAATATGACTTTTAAACCAGATATTTCAATAGTCACCCATGTTATCATACATTACAAACTATGATTAAATGATAGTGTAAAAAACCTTTCAATAGATGGTGAATAAGTCAACAATTTTATGATATGGTAATCTATAATAAAAAGACAGCATTAAAACCATTTACACAGTCAGTAAGTTCTAATTGATTTCTAAAAACAAAGTAGAAATACTAAAACTATCAATAGCTTTTGCAAATGAAAAATAACTAAAAATTATTGAAGGAACCAAATAAGCAAGTTACCTGGGCAGTGCAAATGTTGCTGGTAGCCTTGTCCCTCCTGATATGCTGCTCCCTAGTTTGCATTGCCATCCTCAGAGCAGTCTTTCCTGTAGAATCAACACTGACTCCAATGATTCTTCCTGGCATCATCCTCTTGTACTCTTGTGATGTGGCCAAGAAAGCTGCATGAGGACCTCCATAGCCCATTGGAACTCCAAACCTCTGAGCTGATCCAACAACAATATCTGCCCCCAACTCCCCAGGAGGCTTCAACACAGTCAGTGCCAACAGATCACTTGCCATAACAACCTTCACCTCATGAGCATGAGCCTTCTTGATGAACTCCCCATAGTCCAACACCTCACCCTCAGTCCCAGGGTACTGCACTAGCACACCACACACATCCCCAGATTTGTAATCAATATCCTTAAGATCTGCCGTCACAACCTTGAGATCAAATCCAGCAGCCCTTGTCTTGCAAATATCAATGGTCTGAGGGTGGCAGTTGCTTGCGATGATGAAGGTCTTCTTCTTCCCCTTTTGAATGTTATTGCACATGGACATTGCCTCAGCTGCAGCAGTGCCCTCGTCAAGCAATGACGCATTGGACATGGGCAAGCCAGTGAGGTCAGTAATCAGGGTCTGGTAATTCAGCAGTGACTCAAGCCTCCCCTGAGATATCTCAGCCTGGTAAGGAGTGTACTGAGTGTACCAAGCAGGGTTCTCCATTATGTTCCTCAAGATCACTGGTGGAACATGAGTGTTGTAGTACCCCATCCCAATGTAGGACTTGAAAACCTTGTTCTTTGAGGCCAAATCCTTCATGTGCTCAATCATCTGGCTCTCTGTCAAACCTCCGTCGAACTTACTGAACTTCATCTCCTTCAAGCGGATCGACTTAGGAACGGTGGCGTCCACCAGAGAATCGAGGCTCTCAAAGCCAATTGACTCTGCCATCTTGCTCTGTTCCTCTGGGGTGGCAGAGTTATGGCGCCTGGGGAAAGTGTCACTCCGTTGAAGCGCTTCAACAGAGATGGATCGGGTTGAACCAACACCAAGGAGGCCACCAACAACGCCGCGTGACATGGTGGCGATGTTCATGCTCCTTCCAAGAAGGGTCTCTGTTTTGGATCCTCTGTTTCTCACTGCAGCGGAGGAAACAGAGGACATGCACCTAGAGGAAGAGTACAGCAACATGGGGGTGGTGGAAGAGTGCAGTAAGGATTCATTCTTCTGGTGCTGCTTTGCCTCTGAAACCAGACGCTTCAGAATGGCGCGGTTCGCAAGCCTGCGAGCACGTTCCATGAGTGCTGCTACAGAGAGAAAGAGAGAGAAAACAGAGGGAACAGTGTTTTGTGTTGAAATTGTGAGGTTTCGGAGTTGTGAGGTGTTTTTGTTTTTCTCGTTATGATTCCATTGGAGTTTGTGAGTGAGGATGGGGTGTAAAGTGTTGCTGATGATAATAGAGTCGTTTGAAGGCTATATAATTATATAAAATATCAACGTAAGTTCTACTTGCATATATATAAAATATAAAAAATAAAACGATGATAATATAATTATGTCACTTAAATACTTGATTTTGAATTTAATTATGGGTTTGTGTGCATGAAAAAGAGTGATTAAGAAAATTGGGTCCTTTAAATATGTCTTTTATGATAAAAAGATTGGTTTTTGACTTGTAATTGAAAATGGTTTGAACATTAAAAAACAGAGATTAAGATAGGAAAAGGTTGGATATTTCCGAAATGAATGGGTAAAAAATGGATGATTTTTTTGTGGGGGTGATAAAATATGGTTTTTGAGATCTGGTGGAAATGGTAGGTGGTTGGTGAGTGAGAGTCCACCAATGAAGGAAAATGACAGATTGAAGGTTATCACTGTCTCAGAAGAAAACACCACAAACTGTGGAAGGGAGGAATGGATGGAAGGCATTGAAGCTGGGAAGATTGAGTTTCAATGGAAGACAATTAAGGTTGTTTTACATGGAGAAGGAAAAAAAGATGTTTTGTTTTTCTTTTTAATTTTGTGAGGTTTGAAAATGGTAAGATTCTGATGAGTAGTTTGTGGCAGATCCTTCACAGAATCAGCAGGCTTATCTTTTGTGTCTGACAAAGCAAAAGGCTAATTTGGGGTTTTGATATTTTGGGGCTATGTTTTGGTTGAGATAGATGTAGTGTGAATGGTGTGAAAAATGACACATTTTGATGCTTAAAGGAACAATCACAATCTGAAGTGAGATTTTTGATTCAGGTTGGAACTTCCTTTATTTTAGGTGTGACACTCAAAGAATTTGATAAATGAGGTTGTTGAGCCAATTTAAGGATTCATTAGTCCATGAATCAAAGGTTGCAATGAATGAAACAATCTTTGCAGTTTTTTCAGAAAATTCAGAAAATCTTGTCAGTAAAAACATGCATTTTTGGTATGCAGAGAATGTTGGTACAAAAAATACTACACAAATTTTACATTGTAATTTTTGATTAATATTTACTTTTATCAAGAACTAATTTTTATAAAAAAATGTTGATATACCTATTTTTATACTCAAAAAATTCAAATATTGAATTTAAAAGAAAAGAAAAAGTTGCTAATTAGACACAGAAATTATTGGGAAAATTCAGCATAAGGGTGGTAGGTGAGAGAAAAAAATGCATGCTTTATAAGCACATTATTAAAGCATAATCAATGGTTTGGTTTGTAGTATTTATCAGAATTGTACTACCACCATGTGGCAATAATCAAGGGTTTAATTGGTTCAGGGTTTAATTATTTTATTTATTTTTTCTCTTCTAATTTTTCTAATGCAAAAAAAATTGATGTACAATAAATCAAAAGGATTGAAGGAGTGAAGATCAACTACAGATTCAACATAAGAACTTTTATTTAAAAGCACGTCAATTTTTTAATTATTTTACTGTCAATATCTAAATATTAGGTATTAAACATTTAATTAATATAATTTGAAGAAAATAAAATTGATAAAATTTATTTCAGTTATTGCATAAAAAGGTTTTATATTTTAAAATGAGATTTCGGTAGTTTTTTTTAGGGCATGTAAGTTAGAAATATAATTAGAAAAGAGAGATTGAGAGAATCGATGGTTTAAGGGCATGGCAAAGGGAATCTATTTTATTTTCAATATTTTTCATAATAATAAGATTTACAAAATTATAAATTCTGTATCAATACTTGAAATCTCAAATTAAATTTTCTTTAATTATACTTTGACTAATTTTTACTATATTTTTAAATTGTACTTGATGGGTGATGATGGGTTTGGTGGACTTCCCATTCAAAACATTATGAATTGAATATTAATATATTATTTGTATTTAGATTTGAATTTAGAACGACAAGTTTATAGCTTATTAGTTTAATTAGTCAGTCAAATTAACTTTTATTTAAGAGGTAGGAATTTATTTATTTTTTTATTTACAAATAAGGAGACCAAACTCTAAAACTAAATTTGCATTAAAATATTTGAAATTTTAAAAATAACTATGAATTATTTGGATAGCACATATTTCTTTTTTTTTTTTTTACATATTGTGATCTTATAAAATTTCATTTTATTCTCGTATTATGTTTATGATATAAAATTGAATTAAATTTAAATTCTATTTTTTAATATATATATATATATATATATATATCATTTATAAATATAAAAGAGATCAAATTTAGTTTTATATCATTTTATCATGGTCTGTGAAATTGAGTCCAAAAACAATGAAAACAGAAATGAAGAACAAAATAGAAATTATAAAGTTATAAATTAACATTGTGTTATTGTTCAGAAATTGAATTATTAGAAAACACATATAATCAGAAATTCAAAATTATTAGAAGTTAATTAAAATAGAAAATTACTTCATCAAATACCTACTTCTAACTATGTTTATTTCAATATTTGGAATTAGTATAATCACTCTATTTCAAAAGTTGATATTAAGAAAAAAAACTACATAGTATAACTATGTTGCAGAATTTCTTCTAAGTTACATAATAAACTTCTACACAAAAATATAACCGTAGTTCAAATCAGAGAAAATTTGCAAAAGCATAAAAGAGAAAAATAGAAAAAAGAAATAATATATATATATATATATATATATATATATATATATATAATCCCTTTTTATATACCACTTTTCAATTATTTAACTACTAAGGACTATCACTTTTCCTATGTTCGATGCAAATGGACAATCATAACAAAAAGAAATACAATTACTAAGGACGGTAAACTAGTATAGTTAAAAAAAATTATGATTATTTTAAAAAATTTAAAATAAGTAATTACTCAGATAATTTTATTTAAATATTCACATTTAGACAAACTATAATTACTATTTTCGAAGCATTTCACGTATTGAATCAGACACTTGAGATTTTGTATCTATCATAAGTCTTATAAAGATCTCGATAGATTTTGGCTTATAATATCATGGTTCTACCCAACCCTCTTACTATGACACGTTAGAAATGTTATTTTTCAAATTAAACTTTGTCATAGGATCTTACATCAACTTTCACTAACTAAATATATGCCTAGTAAAAATACTTGGTAGAGTCTGGATAATCTTCTACTGAATCATTAGTCAATACACTTTACGTAAGAGTGGAATACTTTATCTCTTTAAAGTCATTCCACTTTCATCACATCACAACTTTCTCATCACATTAATAATTTAAACTACTATATATATATATATATATATATATATATATATATATACACACACACACACGTGTTTTCAAATTTCATATCATTACTATATTATCATAGTTGAAGAGCCTCTTATCAATGAGCGACAACATGGCTCGTCCAACGAGTGAATACTAGGAGAAAATCCTTCAATGTTTGCTAAGAGAGTGTCTCGCTCATTCAACAAATAGGACCACTGGGAACAATTTGCATAAATTTGTCCATTAAATCTTATCTCACCTAACAAGTAAGACACTTTTGTTTCTCTAACTTTCAACAAATATGTTATCGCTTAGTGAGAGTATTACTCACCTAACAAGTGGATCCTTTTTTTCCTCTCTAATTTTGCGAATTATACTTTCACTTATGAGTGAAAGGCTTGTTCAATGAGTTTGTATAATTTATAAATCATATAAAATCAATTGTAAATATATTTTATTGGCCTTATAGTAGGTATTTTTCTTTTCTCTCGGTCAAAACACCTTATACCAGGTAAAATGTATCAGTTGAACACCAATTGAATCAGATTTACCGCGATCCTTGAAGCAAACATTCATCAAACCATAATCATAAATATCCAAATCTACTAAAGCTATCAAGTAAACCAAATCACAATATCAGTATTGTACTAGTGAATTTCTTAAGCAAGTCAATTAATCTATTTTATCAATTTTAATCAATCCAAATCAAAATTCAATCACTACCTCATTCACAAATTGAAATAAACTTTTTAAATGACTAACTTCTTTTACCTATCTATGAACAAACCACTACAAAAACAATTGCATTTACCTATAACAAAAATCAATAGGAAATGGGAAAAATCCGTGGATAAGCACTAATTAGGGATGGATTTTTTGTCTGTGGGAAATATCTATTTGTAGGTAATATAGAGGGTCCCCATCCATAAGCATTTGAAAACTAAAAACCTTAGCAATTTTGAAAATGCTTACCCAACTCATTTAAGTCCCAAACACAAAATCAAATCTCGCATAAGGTTCGATTAGGGTTTTTTAGACCCATTTTTAGGGTTTTTGAGAATGAGAATCAAGGCTTCGGAATTGGCTGATAACGGTTGATTTACGTGTTTATATGTATATATTTTGTGAATAAACCAACTCCTTCATAGCTTTTACCTTGTTTTATCATCAAGTTTAGTGTGTTTTCTAGTTTTCTTGTGTTTTATTTAGTATATGCTTGTTTTTACCTATAATCTCTTTATTTAAGTGTGTGAAATAAATGAATAGGAAGCAATTTTAGTGGAGGAAAACAAGCAAGAACTCAAGAGAACATGTTTTGAGACAATAAAAGATCAATTTGAAGCAAATACCCATGTTGGACGCCTTTGGAGCAAGTAGATCTGTAGAAAAATAGAAAAAGATGCAGTGCAGAAAAATCAGGCTCGGGCCCCCAGAAGGGGGCTAGGCGCCCTTCAATTCGTTGTTTCACCCAGAAGAAGGGGACTGGGCGCCCCAGGAAGGGGGCTGAGCGCGGACGACGCTGATGTGTCAAAATGAGTTATTTAAACATGGGTCTCGCGATTTTTTGGGCATTCTTCTCCTCCTGCACTTCATTCTTCACCTAAAGTGATTGAGAGAGGCCCTTAGAGGCTGCTTGCGGCGCTGGGAAGCTCTCCCTTCTCCTCTTTGAGCTTTAAGTTTCATCAATGGTGATTTTGCCCCTTTTGGATTGAGGAAGAAGATGGGTCACAAATTGGAGATGGAATTCGAAGGGGAGACGCAAATGGAGCATGGAGCAGCTGCCAAGAACCTTGAGAAAGGCTTTGCATCTTCTTTTTGGTTCCAATTTCTTCCCTATCTCTTCAATTTCGTAGAACCCTAAGTTCTCCACCATTGAGGACTTTTCCTATTTGTTGAGATTAGTTGTAAAACATGAAATTCTTATGTATTTTGTGATGTTAATGATATATGTTTTTCCAATTCATGTTAGTATTCAACTTCTATGCTTAATGATTGCTTTGGATTGATCACCCATGCATAAATTTTGGTTCTTGATGTATTGAGAAATATGATTGAACCTAGAACTGAAATTGAATACCTATTGGATGGAATTGAGATGTTTGTGAATGCATGAGAATGAAATGGATGAATCCTAGTCTTGACAAATTGTAAATACACCATGTTAAATTTCTTGCACACCAACTGTTTGATAAAATACCAAAAAGAGTTTCTTGTGTTGTTTTTGTGTATTTTGATGTCTAATTGAGTTATAAAAGGAAGAATTGTCATGTGTTACACAAGTTCCTTGAGAGAGAATAATATTTATCACTTGCTACACTACGACCGATACACTTACCGTTAGTTTTCCAGTCAACATTGGCGTTCGATAAAATGAGTGAATTTCAAAATGATTGAAGTTCAACTCATTTTTGGAGGCCTGGGTGTGTTGGTGAATTTTAGAGAAACACATGTTGGTGGATTTGTGCATTTAGTGGATTTAGGACGTGTTTGTGGATATGGAAGAATGGGATATTAGGAATGAAAATATTACCATTTATTTTTTTTTTCTTACTTTTATTTTACTGATAAATTAAATAACGTTACCCATGGATTTTGTTTTCTCATGAAGCATCTACATATGTAAGTTTTTTATTCGAAACACTTTCATCCAATTTGTTATCAGTGGATAAATCCCGTAGATAATAAATTTTACACATGGATTTTATTTCATAGGTAACTTTTCATGGGTAATTTAAGTTTTTCTTTTACTGAACACACACACAACTTTTCTGTCTTTAGGTATTCATAATTACAAATCTTTATAAAAAAAGTTCAAATTAATGATCCGATCATACCTCAACCATCATAATTAAATAAAGATTCATATACAGTTTTGAGACGACACATACAACCTTTTAACCTCACATATATAATGCAAAAACCAAGAAAACTTTAAGATTAATTTACTTTGTTCGACAAACTGAATAGATAGAAAAATAGACATTATTGTAAAAAAGTCATAAATATACTTCGACTTCCACCACATAAAAGATAAAGTCATAAATGTAGATAAAAGACAAAGAAAAAGTTTAAAAAAGATTTAAAAAAAATAAAAATCAAACCGATTAATAAAAAATTATATTTATAATTTAACTCTTCGTAATAAAATAATTGAATATCATTCTTTTAAATTACTCTTAACTATTTTATAAGTACTTATATTTTTAACTAAAAAATTTAATAACCTAAAATTTAATTTAAATAAAATCTGTATAAAAAAAATGTACTATTTAAAGTGAGAACGAACTACAAGGAATTTTCTTTATGAAACATGGTGACATTGATTTTTATTTTTTTTTCCATTGGTGACACTCTATTAGTTAATATTTTAATTCTAAGGTTCATAAGAAAATAGTAAACTAACTCTTTTAAATTGTGATCTCATTTTCACTTTATTATTTATACAATATAATATAATCCTTGGTCGATATATAAAGACACTTTCATTATTCAAATATCTCACCAAACATAAGTTATTTCCAAAGCAAGACTTTGTAGGAGAAAGTGGCTATTAAAATTGTCTAATCTTCTGTTTTACTATTTTAATATAAATTTTTTATCAACATCATGACTAATCTCCAACTCAAATTCTTGTCTGTTTATTAAAACTGCTAATTGCATTATTTATGATATATATTTTTAATTAGATATCATAAATTTAATTTAGATTAAAAAAACATAAATAAAATATAAAACTAAAAACATATTTATATATCTATACAGATATTTAGATATGAAAATTACTAAGCTAAAGTGTAAGTATCAACAATAATAAAAAAAGTGAAAATAATTTATATGATAATAGATAAAAAAAATTAGTCAAAATCTTGATAATCAATAGTAATAATCAATTTAAAATTTAATTAATCATTAATTACAATTGTTATTAATAATAATGAATAATTTAAAAATTAATAATTTTTTATTTACAAATTAATATATAAATTAGTGGCTAATTTTTTTTTATCTCTAATCGCTGTTTAATTTTTTTAATATAAGAATGAATGAACCAAATATTTAAGGTTTGCTGTAATTAAAGAAAATATACCGATTAAAATATATTCTCCTTGTACCACCATTGCTGCCTTTATTGAGGGAATGAAATGATTCTTAATGATTACAATTATCGGAAGAAAAAAAAAACAATAAAATACAAACAATAAAAAGGAATAGAACGTTGAATAAGATATATAAAGAAAAAAAGAGAGTAAATCTGAACATAAATATACTTTTAAATTAATATTTTGAACAGAAGACATTAAAAGGAAAAAAGTTAAGAAATTGGACAAAAGTTGAAATATTATAGAAATTTTTTTATGAATTTAAAAAAACACTTAATTTTTTAAAAACAAGTTTTAGTTTCAAAACATTTTTTTATGATTTTATAAAAAGAACATTTAATCCCTTTTTTTGTTATGAAGGATTTTTGTGCAAGTTTTTATACCAATTAATATTGGTACATCTCATTCATGAGAATAAAACAGAAGCATTTTAACTTGTTGGTAAGGGTTTTTAGAAAGAAAACAAAAACGAAAACTCTACAGACCCATTTGACACTTTTTCATCTCACAACCACGTGTGTGTATATATATATATATATATATATATATATATATATATATATATATATATATATATATATATATATATATATATATATATATATAT